>NW_027460667.1:0-44611 GCF_050947875.1 Dermacentor variabilis | reverse complement strand
AATGGTGCTTTTGGCAGAACGCGCGCGTGGATTTCTACCAAACGACGTGAAAAGCATGCCGATGCTGCTCTTTTTAACATCCGCACATGGATTTGTGCCAAAACGCGTTTTAAGCATGCGCATGCATCTTTTGGTAGACGAGACGCAGTTTTCTGCAAAACCACACCATGTGCATGGAAATGGTGCTTTTGGCAGAACGCGCGCGTGGATTTCTACCAAACGACGTGAAAAGCATGCCGATGCTGCTCTTTTTAGCACCCGCACATGGATTTGTGCCAAAACGCGTTTTAAGCATGCGCATGCATCTTTTGGTAGACGCGGACGCAGTTTTCTGCAAAACCACACGATATGCATGCAAATGGTGCTTTTGGCAGAACGCGCGCGTGGCTTTCTACCAAACGACGTGAAAAGCATGCCGATGCTGCTCTTTTTAACATCCGCACATGGATTTGTGCCAAAACGCGTTTTAAGCATGCGCATGCATCTTTTGGTAGACGCGGACGCAGTTTTCTGCAAAACCACACGATATGCATGCAAATGGTGCTTTTGGCAGAACGCGCGCGCGGATTTCTACCAAACGACGTGAAAAGCATGCCGATGCTGCTCTTTTTAGCACCCGCACATGGATTTGTGCCAAAACGCGTTTTAAGCATGCGCATGCATCTTTTGGTAGACGCGGACGCAGTTTTCTGCAAAACCACACGATATGCATGCAAATGGTGCTTTTGGCAGAACGCGCGCGTGGATTTCTACCAACGAACGTGAAAAGCATGCCGATGCTGCTCTTTTTAACATCCGCACATGGATTTGTGCCAAAACGCGTTTTAAGCATGCGCATGCATCTTTTGGTAGACGCGGACGCAGTTTTCTGCAAGACCACACGATAGGCATGCAAATGGTGCTTTTGGCAGAACGCGCGCGTGGATTTCTACCAACGACGTGAAAAGCATGCCGATGCTGCTCTTTTTCACATCCGCACATGGATTTGTGCCAAAACGCGTTTTAAGCATGCGCAGGCATCTTTTGGTAGACGCGGACGCAGTTATCTGCAAAACCACACGATATGCATGCAAATGGTGCTTTTGGCAGAACGCGCGCGTGGATTTCTACCAAACGACGTGAAAAGCATGCCGATGCTGCTCTTTTTAGCACCCGCACATGGATTTGTGGCAAAACGCGTTTTAAGCATGCGCATGCATCTTTTGGTAGACGCGGACGCAGTTTTCTGCAAAACCACACGATATGCATGCAAATGGTGCTTTTGGCAGAACGCGCGCGTGGATTTCTACCAAACGACGTGAAAAGCATGCCGATGCTGCTCTTTTTAGCACCCGCACATGGATTTGTGCCAAAACGCGTTTTAAGCATGCGCATGCATCTTTTGGTAGACGCGGACGCAGTTTTCTGCAAAACCACACGATATGCATGCAAATGGTGCTTTTGGCAGAACGCGCGCGTGGATTTCTACCAAACGACGTGAAAAGCATGCCGATGCTGCTCTTTTTAGCACCCGCACATGGATTTGTGCCAAAACGCGTTTTAAGCATGCGCATGCATGTTTTGGTAGACGCGGACGCAGTTTTCTGCAAAACCACACGATATGCATGCAAATGGTGCTTTTGGCAGAACGCGCGCGTGGATTTCTACCAAACGACGTGAAAAGCATGCCGATGCTGCTCTTTTTAGCATCCGCACATGGATTTGTGCCAAAACGCGTTTTAAGCATGCACATGCATCCTTTGGTAGACGCGGACGCAGTTTTCTGCAAAACCACACGATAGGCATGCAAATGGTGCTTTTGGCAGAACGCGCGCGTGGATTTCTACCAAACGACGTGAAAAGCATGCCGATGCTGCTCTTTTTAACATCCGCACATGGATTTGTGCCAAAACGCGTTTTAAGCATGCGCATGCATCTTTTGGTAGACGCGGACGCAGTTTTCTGCAAAACCACACGATAGGCATGCAAATGGTGCTTTTGGCAGAATGCGCGCGTGGATTTCTACCAAACGACGTGAAAAGCATGCCGATGCTGCTCTTTTTAACATCCGCACATGGATTTGTGCCAAAACGCGTTTTAAGCATGCGCATGCATCTTTTGGTAGACGCGGACGCAGTTTTCTGCAAAACCACACGATGTGCATGCAAATGGTGCTTTTGGCAGAACGCGCGCGTGGATTTCTAACAAACGACGTGAAAAGCATGCCGATGCTGCTCTTTTTAGCACCCGCACATGGATTTGCGCGAAAACGCGTTTTAAGCATGCGCATGCATCCTTTGGTAGACGCGGACGCAGTTTTCTGCAAAACCACACGATAGGCATGCAAATGGTGCTTTTGGCAGAACGCGCGCGTGGATTTCTACCAAACGACGTGAAAAGCATGCCGATGCTGCTCTTTTTAACATCCGCACATGGATTTGTGCCAAAACGCGTTTTACGCATGCGCATGCATCTTTTGGTAAACGCGGACGCAGTTTTCTGCAAAACCACCCGATAGGCATGCAAATGGTGCTTTTGGCAGAACGCGCGCGTGGATTTCTACCAAACGACGTGAAAAGCATGCCGATGCTGCTCTTTTTAGCACCCGCACATGGATTTGTGCCAAAACGCGTTTTAAGCATGCGCATGCATCTTTTGGTAGACGCGGACGCAGTTTTCTGCAAAACCACACGATATGCATGCAAATGGTGCTTTTGGCAGAACGCGCGCGTGGATTTCTACCAAACGACGTGAAAAGCATGCCGATGCTGCTCTTTTTAGCACCCGCACATGGATTTGTGCCAAAACGCGTTTTAAGCATGCGCATGCATCTTTTGGTAGACGCGGACGCAGTTTTCTGCAAAACAACACGATATGCATGCAAATGGTGCTTTTGGCAGAACGCGCGCGTGGATTTCTACCAAACGACGTGAAAAGCATGCCGATGCTGCTCTTTTTAGCACCCGCACATGCATTTGTGCCAAAACGCGTTTTAAGCATGCGCATGCATCTTTTGGTAGACGCGGACGCAGTTTTCTGCAAAACCACACGATGTGCATACAAATTGTGCTTTTGGCAGAACGCGCGCGTGGATTTCAACCAAACGACGTGAAAAGCATGCCGATGCTGCTCTTTTTAGCACCCGCACATGGATTTGTGCGAAAACGCGTTTTAAGCATGCGCATGCATCCTTTGGTAGACGCGGACGCAGTTTTCTGCAAAACCACACGATAGGCATGCAAATGGTGCTTTTGGCAGAACGCGCGCGTGGATTTCTACCAAACGACGTGAAAAGCATGCCGATGCTGCTCTTTTTAACATCCGCACATGGATTTGTGCCAAAACGCGTTTTAAGCATGCGCATGCATCTTTTGGTAGACGCGGACGCAGTTTTCTGCAAAACCACACGATAGGCATGCAAATGGTGCTTTTGGCAGAACGCGCGCGTGGATTTCTACCAAACGACGTGAAAAGCATGCCGATGCTGCTCTTTTTAACATCCGCACATGGATTTGTGCCAAAACGCGTTTTAAGCATGCGCATGCATCTTTAGGTAGACGCGGACGCAGTTTTCTGCAAAACCACACGATAGGCATGCAAATGGTGCTTTTGGCAGAACGCGCGCGTGGATTTCTACCAAACGACGTGAAAAGCATGCCGATGCTGCTCTTTTTAGCACCCGCACATGGATTTGTGCCAAAACGCGTTTTAAGCATGCGCATGCATCTTTTGGTAGACGCGGACGCAGTTTTCTGCAAAACCACACGATATGCATGCAAATGGTGCTTTTGGCAGAACGCGCGCGTGGATTTCTACCAAACGACGTGAAAAGCATGCCGATGCTGCTCTTTTTAGCACCCGCACATGCATTTGTGCCAAAACGCGTTTTAAGCATGCGCATGCATCTTTTGGTAGACGCGGACGCAGTTTTCTGCAAAACCACACGATGTGCATACAAATTGTGCTTTTGGCAGAACGCGCGCGTGGATTTCAACCAAACGACGTGAAAAGCATGCCGATGCTGCTCTTTTTAACATCCGCACATGGATTTGTGCCAAAACGCGTTTTAAGCATGCGCATGCATCTTTTGGTAGACGCGGACGGAGTTTTCTGCAAAACCACACGATATGCATGCAAATGGTGCTTTTGGCAGAACGCGCGCGTGGATTTCTACCAAACGACGTGAAAAGCATGCCGATGCTGCTCTTTTTAGCACCCGCACATGGATTTGTGCGAAAACGCGTTTTAAGCATGCGCATGCATCCTTTGGTAGACGCGGACGCAGTTTTCTGCAAAACCACACGATAGGCATGCAAATGGTGCTTTTGGCAGAACGCGCGCGTGGATTTCTACCAAACGACGTGAAAAGCATGCCGATGCTGCTCTTTTTAACATCCGCACATGGATTTGTGCCAAAACGCGTTTTAAGCATGCGCATGCATCTTTTGGTAGACGCGGACGCAGTTTTCTGCAAAACCACACGATAGGCATGCAAATGGTGCTTTTGGCAGAACGCGCGCGTGGATTTCTACCAAACGACGTGAAAAGCATGCCGATGCTGCTCTTTTTAACATCCGCACATGGATTTGTGCCAAAACGCGTTTTATGCATGCGCATGCATCTTTTGTAGACGCGGACGCAGTTTTCTGCAAGACCACACGATAGGCATGCAAATGGTGCTTTTGGCAGAACGCGCGCGTGGATTTCTACCAAACGACGTGAAAAGCATGCCGATGCTGCTCTTTTTCACATCCGCACATGGATTTGTGCCAAAACGCGTTTTAAGCATGCGCAGGCATCTTTTGGTAGACGCGGACGCAGTTATCTGCAAAACCACACGATATGCATGCAAATGGTGCTTTTGGCAGAACGCGCGCGTGGATTTCTACCAAACGACGTGAAAAGCATGCCGATGCTGCTCTTTTTAGCACCCGCACATGGATTTGTGCCAAAACGCGTTTTAAGCATGCGCATGCGTCTTTTGGTAGACGCGGACGCAGTTTTCTGCAAAACCACACGATGTGCATGGAAATGGTGCTTTTGGCAGAACGCGCGCGTGGATTTCTACCAAACGACGTGAAAAGCATGCCGATGCTGCTCTTTTTAGCACCCGCACATGGATTTGTGCCAAAACGCGTTTTAAGCATGCGCATGCATCTTTTGGTAGACGCGGACGCAGTTTTCTGCAAAACCACACGATATGCATGCAAATGGTGCTTTTGGCAGAACGCGCGCGTAGATTTCTACCAAACGACGTGAAAAGCATGCCGATGCTGCTCTTTTTAACATCCGCACATGGATTTGTGCCAAAACGCGTTTTAAGCCTGCGCATGCATCTTTTGGTAGACGCGGACGCAGTTTTCTGCAAGACCACACGATAGGCATGCAAATGGTGCTTTTGGCAGAACGCGCGCGTGGATTTCTACCAAACGACGTGAAAAGCATGCCGATGCTGCTCTTTTTCACATCCGCACATGGATTTGTGCCAAAACGCGTTTTAAGCATGCACATGCATCCTTTGGTAGACGCGGACGCAGTTTTCTGCAAAACCACACGATAGGCATGCAAATGGTGCTTTTGGCAGAACGCGCGCGTGGATTTCTACCAAACGACGTGAAAAGCATGCCGATGCTGCTCTTTTTAACATCCGCACATGGATTTGTGCCAAAACGCGTTTTAAGCATGCGCATGCATCTTTGGTAGACGCGGACGCAGTTTTCTGCAAAACCACACGATAGGCATGCAAATGGTGCTTTTGGCAGAATGCGCGCGTGGATTTCTACCAAACGACGTGAAAAGCATGCCGATGCTGCTCTTTTAACATCCGCACATGGATTTGTGCCAAAACGCGTTTTAAGCATGCGCATGCATCTTTTGGTAGACGCGGACGCAGTTTTCTGCAAAACCACACGATGTGCATGCAAATGGTGCTTTTGGCAGAACGCGCGCGTGGATTTCTAACAAACGACGTGAAAAGCATGCCGATGCTGCTCTTTTTAGCACCCGCACATGGATTTGCGCGAAAAACGCGTTTTAAGCATGCGCATGCATCCTTTGGTAGACGCGGACGCAGTTTTCTGCAAAACCACACGATAGGCATGCAAATGGTGCTTTTGGCAGAACGCGCGCGTGGATTTCTACCAAACGACGTGAAAAGCATGCCGATGCTGCTCTTTTTAACATCCGCACATGGATTTGTGCCAAAACGCGTTTTACGCATGCGCATGCATCTTTTGGTAAACGCGGACGCAGTTTTCTGCAAAACCACCCGATAGGCATGCAAATGGTGCTTTTGGCAGAACGCGCGCGTGGATTTCTACCAAACGACGTGAAAAGCATGCCGATGCTGCTCTTTTTAGCACCCGCACATGGATTTGTGCCAAAACGCGTTTTAAGCATGCGCATGCATCTTTTGGTAGACGCGGACGCAGTTTTCTGCAAAACCACACGATATGCATGCAAATGGTGCTTTTGGCAGAACGCGCGCGTGGATTTCTACCAAACGACGTGAAAAGCATGCCGATGCTGCTCTTTTTAGCACCCGCACATGGATTTGTGCCAAAACGCGTTTTAAGCATGCGCATGCATCTTTTGGTAGACGCGGACGCAGTTTTCTGCAAAACAACACGATATGCATGCAAATGGTGCTTTTGGCAGAACGCGCGCGTGGATTTCTACCAAACGACGTGAAAAGCATGCCGATGCTGCTCTTTTTAGCACCCGCACATGCATTTGTGCCAAAACGCGTTTTAAAGCATGCGCATGCATCTTTTGGTAGACGCGGACGCAGTTTTCTGCAAAACCACACGATGTGCATACAAATTGTGCTTTTGGCAGAACGCGCGCGTGGATTTCAACCAAACGACGTGAAAAGCATGCCGATGCTGCTCTTTTTAGCACCCGCACATGGATTTGTGCGAAAACGCGTTTTAAGCATGCGCATGCATCCTTTGGTAGACGCGGACGCAGTTTTCTGCAAAACCACACGATAGGCATGCAAATGGTGCTTTTGGCAGAACGCGCGCGTGGATTTCTACCAAACGACGTGAAAAGCATGCCGATGCTGCTCTTTTTAACATCCGCACATGGATTTGTGCCAAAACGCGTTTTAAGCATGCGCATGCATCTTTTGGTAGACGCGGACGCAGTTTTCTGCAAAACCACACGATAGGCATGCAAATGGTGCTTTTGGCAGAACGCGCGCGTGGATTTCTACCAAACGACGTGAAAAGCATGCCGATGCTGCTCTTTTTAACATCCGCACATGGATTTGTGCCAAAACGCGTTTTAAGCATGCGCATGCATCTTTAGGTAGACGCGGACGCAGTTTTCTGCAAAACCACACGATAGGCATGCAAATGGTGCTTTTGGCAGAACGCGCGCGTGGATTTCTACCAAACGACGTGAAAAGCATGCCGATGCTGCTCTTTTTAGCACCCGCACATGGATTTGTGCCAAAACGCGTTTTAAGCATGCGCATGCATCTTTTGGTAGACGCGGACGCAGTTTTCTGCAAAACCACACGATATGCATGCAAATGGTGCTTTTGGCAGAACGCGCGCGTGGATTTCTACCAAACGACGTGAAAAGCATGCCGATGCTGCTCTTTTTAGCACCCGCACATGCATTTGTGCCAAACGCGTTTTAAGCATGCGCATGCATCTTTTGGTAGACGCGGACGCAGTTTTCTGCAAAACCACACGATGTGCATACAAATTGTGCTTTTGGCAGAACGCGCGCGTGGATTTCAACCAAACGACGTGAAAAGCATGCCGATGCTGCTCTTTTTAACATCCGCACATGGATTTGTGCCAAAACGCGTTTTAAGCATGCGCATGCATCTTTTGGTAGACGCGGACGGAGTTTTCTGCAAAACCACACGATATGCATGCAAATGGTGCTTTTGGCAGAACGCGCGCGTGGATTTCTACCAAACGACGTGAAAAGCATGCCGATGCTGCTCTTTTTAGCACCCGCACATGGATTTGTGCGAAAACGCGTTTTAAGCATGCGCATGCATCCTTTGGTAGACGCGGACGCAGTTTTCTGCAAAACCACACGATAGGCATGCAAATGGTGCTTTTGGCAGAACGCGCGCGTGGATTTCTACCAAACGACGTGAAAAGCATGCCGATGCTGCTCTTTTTAACATCCGCACATGGATTTGTGCCAAAACGCGTTTTAAGCATGCGCATGCATCTTTTGGTAGACGCGGACGCAGTTTTCTGCAAAACCACACGATAGGCATGCAAATGGTGCTTTTGCAGAACGCGCGCGTGGATTTCTACCAAACGACGTGAAAAGCATGCCGATGCTGCTCTTTTTAACATCCGCACATGGATTTGTGCCAAAACGCGTTTTATGCATGCGCATGCATCTTTTGGTAGACGCGGACGCAGTTTTCTGCAAAACCACACGATAGGCATGCAAATGGTGCTTTTGGCAGAACGCGCGCGTGGATTTCTACCAAACGACGTGAAAAGTATGCCGATGCTGCTCTTTTTAGCACCCGCACATGGATTTGTGCCAAAAAGCGTTTTTAGCATGCACATGCATCTTTTGGTAGACGCGGACGCAGTTTTCTGCAAAACCACACGATATGCATGCAAATGGTGCTTTTGGCAGAACGCGCGCGTGGATTTCTACCAAACGACGTGAAAAGCATGCCGATGCTGCTCTTTTTAACATGCGCACATGGATTTGTGCCAAAACGCGTTTTAAGCATGCGCATGCGTCTTTTGGTAGACGCGGACGCAGTTTTCTGCAAAACCACACGATGTGCATGGAAATGGTGCTTTTGGCAGAACGCGCGCGTGGATTTCTACCAAACGACGTGAAAAGCATGCCGATGCTGCTCTTTTTAGCACCCGCACATGGATTTGTGCCAAAACGCGTTTTAAGCATGCGCATGCATCTTTTGGTAGACGCGGACGCAGTTTTCTGCAAAACCACACGATATGCATGCAAATGGTGCTTTTGGCAGAACGCGCGCGTAGATTTCTACCAAACGACGTGAAAAGCATGCCGATGCTGCTCTTTTTAACATCCGCACATGGATTTGTGCCAAAACGCGTTTTAAGCCTGCGCATGCATCTTTTGGTAGACGCGGACGCAGTTTTCTGCAAAACCACACAATGTGCATGCAAATGGTGCTTTTGGCAGAACGCGCGCGTGGATTTCTACCAAACGACGTGAAAAGCATGCCGATGCTGCTCTTTTTACCATCCGCACATGGATTTGTGCCAAAACGCGTTTTAAGCATGCGCATGCATCTTTTGGTAGACGCGGACGCAGTTTTCTGCAAAACCACACGATAGGCATGCAAATGGTGCTTTTGGCAGAACGCGCGCGTGGATTTCTACCAAACGACGTGAAAAGCATGGCGATGCTGCTCTTTTTAACATCCGCACATGGATTTGTGCCAAAACGCGTTTTATGCATGCGCATGCATCTTTTGGTAGACGCGGACGCAGTTTTTTGCAAAACCACACGATAGGCATGCAAATGGTGCTTTTGGCAGAACGCGCGCGTGGATTTCTACCAAACGACGTGAAAAGCATGCCGATGCTGCTCTTTTTAGCACCCGCACATGGATTTGTGCCAAAAAGCGTTTTTAGCATGCACATGCATCTTTTGGTAGACGCGGACGCAGTTTTCTGCAAAACCACACGATATGCATGCAAATGGTGCTTTTGGCAGAACGCGCGCGTGGATTTCTACCAAACGACGTGAAAAGCATGCCGATGCTGCTCTTTTTAGCATCCGCACATGGATTTATGCCAAAACGCGTTTTAAGCATGCGCATGCATCCTTTGGTAGACGCGGACGCAGTTTTCTGCAAAACCACACGATAGGCATGCAAATGGTGCTTTTGGCAGAACGCGCGCGTGGATTTCTACCAAACGACGTGAAAAGCATGCCGATGCTGCTCTTTTTAGCACCCGCACATGGATTTGTGCCAAAAAGCGTTTTTAGCATGCACATGCATCTTTTGGTAGACGCGGACGCAGTTTTCTGCAAAACCACACGATATGCATGCAAATGGTGCTTTTGGCAGAACGCGCGCGTGGATTTCTACCAAACGACGTGAAAAGCATGCCGATGCTGCTCTTTTTAGCATCCGCACATGGATTTATGCCAAAACGCGTTTTAAGCATGCGCATGCATCCTTTGGTAGACGCGGACGCAGTTTTCTGCAAAACCACACGATAGGCATGCAAATGGTGCTTTTGGCAGAACGCGCGCGTGGATTTCTACCAAACGACGTGAAAAGCATGCCGATGCTGCTCTTTTTAACATCCGCACATGGATTTGTGCCAAAACGCGTTTTAAGCATGCGCATGCATCTTTTGGTAGACGCGGACGCAGTTTTCTGCAAAACCACACGATAGGCATGCAAATGGTGCTTTTGGCAGAACGCGCGCGTGGATTTCTACCAAACGACGTGAAAAGCATGCCGATGCTGCTCTTTTTAACTTCCGCACATGGATTTGTGCCAAAACGCGTTTTAAGCATGCGCATGCATCTTTTGGTAGACGCGGACGCAGTTTTCTTCAAAACCACACGATAGGCATGCAAATGGTGCTTTTGGCAGAACGCGCGCGTGGATTTCTACCAAACGACGTGAAAAGCATGCCGATGCTGCTCTTTTTAGCACCCGCACATGGATTTGTGCCAAAAAGCGTTTTTAGCATGCACATGCATCTTTTGGTAGACGCGGACGCAGTTTTCTGCAAAACCACACGATATGCATGCAAATGGTGCTTTTGGCAGAACGCGCGCGTGGATTTCTACCAAACGACGTGAGAAGCATGCCGATGCTGCTCTTTTTAGCACCCGCACATGGATTTGTGCCAAAACGCGTTTTAAGCATGCGCATGCATCTTTTGGTAGACGCGGACGCAGTTTTCTGCAAAACCACACGATGTGCATACAAATTGTGCTTTTGGCAGAACGCGCGCGCGGATTTCAACCAAACGACGTGAAAAGCATGCCGATGCTGCTCTTTTTAACATCCGCACATGGATTTGTGCCAAAACGCGTTTTAAGCATGCGCATGCATCTTTTGGTAGACGCGGACGCAGTTTTCTGCAAAACCACAGGATATGCATGCAAATGGTGCTTTTGGCAGAACGCGCGCGTGGATTTCTACCAAACGACGTGAAAAGCATGCCGATGCTGCTCTTTTTAGCACCCGCACATGGATTTGTGCGAAAACGCGTTTTAAGCATGCGCATGCATCCTTTCGTAGACGCGGACGCAGTTTTCTGCAAAACCACACGATAGGCATGCAAATGGTGCTTTTGGCAGAACGCGCGCGTGGATTTCTACCAAACGACGTGAAAAGCATGCCGATGCTGCTCTTTTTAACATCCGCACATGGATTTGTGCCAAAACGCGTTTTAAGCATGCGCATGCATCTTTTGGTAGACGCGGACGCAGTTTTCTGCAAAACCACACGATAGGCATGCAAATGGTGCTTTTGGCAGAACGCGCGCGTGGATTTCTACCAAACGACGTGAAAAGCATGCCGATGCTGCTCTTTTTAACATCCGCACATGGATTTGTGCCAAAACGCGTTTTAAGCATGCACATGCATCTTTTGGTAGACGCGGACGCAGTTTTCTGCAAAACCACACGATATGCATGCAAATGGTGCTTTTGGCAGAACGCGCGCGTGGATTTCTACCAAACGACGTGAAAAGCATGCCGATGCTGCTCTTTTTAACATCCGCACATGGATTTGTGCCAAAACGCGTTTTAAGCATGCGCATGCATCTTTTGGTAGACGAGGACGCAGTTTTCTGCAAAACCACACCATGTGCATGGAAATGGTGCTTTTGGCAGAACGCGCGCGTGGATTTCTACCAAACGACGTGAAAAGCATGCCGATGCTGCTCTTTTTAGCATCCGCACATGGATTTATGCCAAAACGCGTTTTAAGCATGCGCATGCATCCTTTGGTAGACGCGGACGCAGTTTTCTGCAAAACCACACGATAGGCATGCAAATGGTGCTTTTGGCAGAACGCGCGCGTGGATTTCTACCAAACGACGTGAAAAGCATGCCGATGCTGCTCTTTTTAACATCCGCACATGGATTTGTGCGAAAACGCGTTTTAAGCATGCGCATGCATCTTTTGGTAGACGCGGACGCAGTTTTCTGCAAAACCACACGATAGGCATGCAAATGGTGCTTTTGGCAGAACGCGCGCGTGGATTTCTACCAAACGACGTGAAAAGCATGCCGATGCTGCTCTTTTTAACTTCCGCACATGGATTTGTGCCAAAACGCGTTTTAAGCATGCGCATGCATCTTTTGGTAGACGCGGACGCAGTTTTCTTCAAAACCACACGATAGGCATGCAAATGGTGCTTTTGGCAGAACGCGCGCGTGGATTTCTACCAAACGACGTGAAAAGCATGCCGATGCTGCTCTTTTTAGCACCCGCACATGGATTTGTGCCAAAAAGCGTTTTTAGCATGCACATGCATCTTTTGGTAGACGCGGACGCAGTTTTCTGCAAAACCACACGATATGCATGCAAATGGTGCTTTTGGCAGAACGCGCGCGTGGATTTCTACCAAACGACGTGAGAAGCATGCCGATGCTGCTCTTTTTAGCACCCGCACATGGATTTGTGCCAAAACGCGTTTTAAGCATGCGCATGCATCTTTTGGTAGACGCGGACGCAGTTTTCTGCAAAACCACACGATGTGCATACAAATTGTGCTTTTGGCAGAACGCGCGCGCGGATTTCAACCAAACGACGTGAAAAGCATGCCGATGCTGCTCTTTTTAACATCCGCACATGGATTTGTGCCAAAACGCGTTTTAAGCATGCGCATGCATCTTTTGGTAGACGCGGACGCAGTTTTCTGCAAAACCACAGGATATGCATGCAAATGGTGCTTTTGGCAGAACGCGCGCGTGGATTTCTACCAAACGACGTGAAAAGCATGCCGATGCTGCTCTTTTTAGCACCCGCACATGGATTTGTGCGAAAACGCGTTTTAAGCATGCGCATGCATCCTTTCGTAGACGCGGACGCAGTTTTCTGCAAAACCACACGATAGGCATGCAAATGGTGCTTTTGGCAGAACGCGCGCGTGGATTTCTACCAAACGACGTGAAAAGCATGCCGATGCTGCTCTTTTTGACATCCGCACATGGATTTGTGCCAAAACGCGTTTTAAGCATGCGCATGCATCTTTTGGTAGACGCGGACGCAGTTTTCTGCAAAACCACACGATAGGCATGCAAATGGTGCTTTTGGCAGAACGCGCGCGTGGATTTCTACCAAACGACGTGAAAAGCATGCCGATGCTGCTCTTTTTAACATCCGCACATGGATTTGTGCCAAAACGCGTTTTAAGCATGCACATGCATCTTTTGGTAGACGCGGACGCAGTTTTCTGCAAAACCACACGATATGCATGCAAATGGTGCTTTTGGCAGAACGCGCGCGTGGATTTCTACCAAACGACGTGAAAAGCATGCCGATGCTGCTCTTTTTAACATCCGCACATGAATTTGTGCCAAAACGCGTTTTAAGCATGCGCATGCATCTTTTGGTAGACGAGGACGCAGTTTTCTGCAAAACCACACCATGTGCATGGAAATGGTGCTTTTGGCAGAACGCGCGCGTGGATTTCTACCAAACGACGTGAAAAGCATGCCGATGCTGCTCTTTTTAGCACCCGCACATGGATTTGTGCCAAAACGCGTTTTAAGCATGCGCATGCATCTTTTGGTAGACGCGGACGCAGTTTTCTGCAAAACCACACGATATGCATGCAAATGGTGCTTTTGGCAGAACGCGCGCGTGGATTTCTACCAACGAACGTGAAAAGCATGCCGATGCTGCTCTTTTTAACATCCGCACATGGATTTGTGCCAAAACGCGTTTTAAGCATGCGCATGCATCTTTTGGTAGACGCGGACGCAGTTTTCTGCAAAACCACACGATAGGCATGCAAATGGTGCTTTTGGCAGAACGCGCGCGTGGATTTCTACCAAACGACGTGAAAAGCATGCCGATGCTGCTCTTTTTAACATCCGCACATGGATTTGTGCCAAAACGCGTTTTAAGCATGCACATGCATCTTTTCGTAGACGCGGACGCAGTTTTCTGCAAAACCACACGATATGCATGCAAATGGTGCTTTTGGCAGAACGCGCGCGTGGATTTCTACCAAACGACGTGAAAAGCATGCCGATGCTGCTCTTTTTAACATCCGCACATGGATTTGTGCCAAAACGCGTTTTAAGCATGCGCATGCATCTTTTGGTAGACGAGGACGCAGTTTTCTGCAAAACCACACCATGTGCATGGAAATGGTGCTTTTGGCAGAACGCGCGCGTGGATTTCTACCAAACGACGTGAAAAGCATGCCGATGCTGCTCTTTTTAGCACCCGCACATGGATTTGTGCCAAAACGCGTTTTAAGCATGCGCATGCATCTTTTGGTAGACGCGGACGCAGTTTTCTGCAAAACCACACGATATGCATGCAAATGGTGCTTTTGGCAGAACGCGCGCGTGGCTTTCTACCAAACGACGTGAAAAGCATGCCGATGCTGCTCTTTTTAACATCCGCACATGGATTTGTGCCAAAACGCGTTTTAAGCATGCGCATGCATCTTTTGGTAGACGCGGACGCAGTTTTCTGCAAAACCACACGATATGCATGCAAATGGTGCTTTTGGCAGAACGCGCGCGTGGCTTTCTACCAAACGACGTGAAAAGCATGCCGATGCTGCTCTTTTTAACATCCGCACATGGATTTGTGCCAAAACGCGTTTTAAGCATGCGCATGCATCTTTTGGTAGACGCGGACGCAGTTTTCTGCAAAACCACACGATATGCATGCAAATGGTGCTTTTGGCAGAACGCGCGCGCGGATTTCTACCAAACGACGTGAAAAGCATGCCGATGCTGCTCTTTTTAGCACCCGCACATGGATTTGTGCCAAAACGCGTTTTAAGCATGCGCATGCATCTTTTGGTAGACGCGGACGCAGTTTTCTGCAAAACCACAGGATATGCATGCAAATGGTGCTTTTGGCAGAACGCGCGCGTGGATTTCTACCAAACGACGTGAAAAGCATGCCGATGCTGCTCTTTTTAACATCCGCACATGGATTTGTGCCAAAACGCGTTTTAAGCATGCGCATGCATCTTTTGGTAGACGCGGACGCAGTTTTCTGCAAAACCACACGATAGGCATGCAAATGGTGCTTTTGGCAGAACGCGCGCGTGGATTTCTACCAAACGACGTGAAAAGCATGCCGATGCTGCTCTTTTTAACATCCGCACATGGATTTGTGCCAAAACGCGTTTTAAGCATGCACATGCATCTTTTGGTAGACGCGGACGCAGTTTTCTGCAAAACCACACGATATGCATGCAAATGGTGCTTTTGGCAGAACGCGCGCGTGGATTTCTACCAAACGACGTGAAAAGCATGCCGATGCTGCTCTTTTTAACATCCGCACATGGATTTGTGCCAAAACGCGTTTTAAGCATGCGCATGCATCTTTTGGTAGACGAGGACGCAGTTTTCTGCAAAACCACACCATGTGCATGGAAATGGTGCTTTTGGCAGAACGCGCGCGTGGATTTCTACCAAACGACGTGAAAAGCATGCCGATGCTGCTCTTTTTAGCACCCGCACATGGATTTGTGCCAAAACGCGTTTTAAGCATGCGCATGCATCTTTTGGTAGACGCGGACGCAGTTTTCTGCAAAACCACACGATATGCATGCAAATGGTGCTTTTGGCAGAACGCGCGCGTGGCTTTCTACCAAACGACGTGAAAAGCATGCCGATGCTGCTCTTTTTAACATCCGCACATGGATTTGTGCCAAAACGCGTTTTAAGCATGCGCATGCATCTTTTGGTAGACGCGGACGCAGTTTTCTGCAAAACCACACGATATGCATGCAAATGGTGCTTTTGGCAGAACGCGCGCGCGGATTTCTACCAAACGACGTGAAAAGCATGCCGATGCTGCTCTTTTTAGCACCCGCCCATGGATTTGTGCCAAAACGCGTTTTAAGCATGCGCATGCATCTTTTGGTAGACGCGGACGCAGTTTTCTGCAAAACCACACGATATGCATGCAAATGGTGCTTTTGGCAGAACGCGCGCGTGGATTTCTACCAAACGACGTGAAAAGCATGCCGATGCTGCTCTTTTTAGCACCCGCACATGGATTTGTGCCAAAACGCGTTTTAAGCATGCGCATGCATCTTTTGGTAGACGCGGACGCAGTTTTCTGCAAAACCACACGATATGCATGCAAATGGTGCTTTTGGCAGAACGCGCGCGTGGATTTCTACCAACGAACGTGAAAAGCATGCCGATGCTGCTCTTTTTAACATCCGCACATGGATTTGTGCCAAAACGCGTTTTAAGCATGCGCATGCATCTTTCGGTAGACGCGGACGCAGTTTTCTGCAAGACCACACGATAGGCATGCAAATGGTGCTTTTGGCAGAACGCGCGCGTGGATTTCTACCAAACGACGTGAAAAGCATGCCGATGCTGCTCTTTTTCACATCCGCACATGGATTTGTGCCAAAACGCGTTTTAAGCATGCGCATGCATCTTTTGGTAGACGCGGACGCAGTTATCTGCAAAACCACACGATATGCATGCAAATGGTGCTTTTGGCAGAACGCGCGCGTGGATTTCTACCAAACGACGTGAAAAGCATGCCGATGCTGCTCTTTTTAGCACCCGCACATGGATTTGTGGCAAAACGCGTTTTAAGCATGCGCATGCATCTTTTGGTAGACGCGGACGCAGTTTTCTGCAAAACCACACGATATGCATGCAAATGGTGCTTTTGGCAGAACGCGCGCGTGGATTTCTACCAAACGACGTGAAAAGCATGCCGATGCTGCTCTTTTTAGCACCCGCACATGGATTTGTGCCAAAACGCGTTTTAAGCATGCGCATGCAACTTTTGGTAGACGCGGACGCAGTTTTCTGCAAAACCACACGATATGCATGCAAATGGTGTTTTTGGCAGAACGCGCGTGGATTTCTACCAAACGACGTGAAAAGCATGCCGATGCTGCTCTTTTTAGCATCCGCACATGGATTTGTGCCAAAACGCGTTTTAAGCATGCACATGCATCTTTTGGTAGACGCGGACGCAGTTTTCTGCAAAACCACACGATAGGCATGCAAATGGTGCTTTTGGCAGAATGCGCGCGTGGATTTCTACCAAACGACGTGAAAAGCATGCCGATGCTGCTCTTTTTAACATCCGCACATGGATTTGTGCCAAAACGCGTTTTAAGCATGCGCATGCATCTTTTGGTAGACGCGGACGCAGTTTTCTGCAAAACCACACGATGTGCATGCAAATGGTGCTTTTGGCAGAACGCGCGCGTGGATTTCTAACAAACGACGTGAAAAGCATGCCGATGCTGCTCTTTTTAGCACCCGCACATGGATTTGTGCGAAAACGCGTTTTAAGCATGCGCATGCATCCTTTGGTAGACGCGGACGCAGTTTTCTGCAAAACCACACGATAGGCATGCAAATGGTGCTTTTGGCAGAACGCGCGCGTGGATTTCTACCAAACGACGTGAAAAGCATGCCGATGCTGCTCTTTTTAACATCCGCACATGGATTTGTGCCAAAACGCGTTTTACGCATGCGCATGCATCTTTTGGTAAACGCGGACGCAGTTTTCTGCAAAACCACCCGATAGGCATGCAAATGGTGCTTTTGGCAGAACGCGCGCGTGGATTTCTACCAAACGACGTGAAAAGCATGCCGATGCTGCTCTTTTTAGCACCCGCACATGGATTTGTGCCAAAACGCGTTTTAAGCATGCGCATGCATCTTTTGGTAGACGCGGACGCAGTTTTCTGCAAGACCACACGATAGGCATGCAAATGGTGCTTTTGGCAGAACGCGCGCGTGGATTTCTACCAAACGACGTGAAAAGCATGCCGATGCTGCTCTTTTTCACATCCGCACATGGATTTGTGCCAAAACGCGTTTTAAGCATGCGCATGCATCTTTTGGTAGACGCGGACGCAGTTATCTGCAAAACCACACGATATGCATGCAAATGGTGCTTTTGGCAGAACGCGCGCGTGGATTTCTACCAAACGACGTGAAAAGCATGCCGATGCTGCTCTTTTTAGCACCCGCACATGGATTTGTGGCAAAACGCGTTTTAAGCATGCGCATGCATCTTTTGGTAGACGCGGACGCAGTTTTCTGCAAAACCACACGATATGCATGCAAATGGTGCTTTTGGCAGAACGCGCGCGTGGATTTCTACCAAACGACGTGAAAAGCATGCCGATGCTGCTCTTTTTAGCACCCGCACATGGATTTGTGCCAAAACGCGTTTTAAGCATGCGCATGCATCTTTTGGTAGACGCGGACGCAGTTTTCTGCAAAACCACACGATGTGCATGCAAATGGTGCTTTTGGCAGAACGCGCGCGTGGATTTCTACCAAACGACGTGAAAAGCATGCCGATGCTGCTCTTTTTAACATCCGCACATGGATTTGTGCCAAAACGCGTTTTAAGCATGCGCATGCAACTTTTGGTAGACGCGGACGCAGTTTTCTGCAAAACCACACGATATGCATGCAAATGGTGTTTTTGGCAGAACGCGCGTGGATTTCTACCAAACGACGTGAAAAGCATGCCGATGCTGCTCTTTTTAGCATCCGCACATGGATTTGTGCCAAAACGCGTTTTAAGCATGCACATGCATCCTTTGGTAGACGCGGACGCAGTTTTCTGCAAAACCACACGATAGGCATGCAAATGGTGCTTTTGGCAGAACGCGCGCGTGGATTTCTACCAAACGACGTGAAAAGCATGCCGATGCTGCTCTTTTTAACATCCGCACATGGATTTGTGCCAAAACGCGTTTTAAGCATGCGCATGCATCTTTTGGTAGACGCGGACGCAGTTTTCTGCAAAACCACACGATAGGCATGCAAATGGTGCTTTTGGCAGAATGCGCGCGTGGATTTCTACCAAACGACGTGAAAAGCATGCCGATGCTGCTCTTTTTAACATCCGCACATGGATTTGTGCCAAAACGCGTTTTAAGCATGCGCATGCATCTTTTGGTAGACGCGGACGCAGTTTTCTGCAAAACCACACGATGTGCATGCAAATGGTGCTTTTGGCAGAACGCGCGCGTGGATTTCTAACAAACGACGTGAAAAGCATGCCGATGCTGCTCTTTTTAGCACCCGCACATGGATTTGTGCGAAAACGCGTTTTAAGCATGCGCATGCATCCTTTGGTAGACGCGGACGCAGTTTTCTGCAAAACCACACGATAGGAATGCAAATGGTGCTTTTGGCAGAACGCGCGCGTGGATTTCTACCAAACGACGTGAAAAGCATGCCGATGCTGCTCTTTTTAACATCCGCACATGGATTTGTGCCAAAACGCGTTTTACGCATGCGCATGCATCTTTTGGTAAACGCGGACGCAGTTTTCTGCAAAACCACCCGATAGGCATGCAAATGGTGCTTTTGGCAGAACGCGCGCGTGGATTTCTACCAAACGACGTGAAAAGCATGCCGATGCTGCTCCTTTTAGCACCCGCACATGGATTTGTGCCAAAACGCGTTTTAAGCATGCGCATGCATCTTTTGGTAGACGCGGACGCAGTTTTCTGCAAAACCACACGATATGCATGCAAATGGTGCTTTTGGCAGAACGCGCGCGTGGATTTCTACCAAACGACGTGAAAAGCATGCCGATGCTGCTCTTTTTAGCACCCGCACATGGATTTGTGCCAAAACGCGTTTTAAGCATGCGCATGCATCTTTTGGTAGACGCGGACGCAGTTTTCTGCAAAACCACACGATGTGCATACAAATTGTGCTTTTGGCAGAACGCGCGCGTGGATTTCAACCAAACGACGTGAAAAGCATGCCGATGCTGCTCTTTTTAACATCCGCACATGGATTTGTGCCAAAACGCGTTTTAAGCATGCGCATGCATCTTTTGGTAGACGCGGACGCAGTTTTCTGCAAAACCACACGATATGCATGCAAATGGTGCTTTTGGCAGAACGCGCGCGTGGATTTCTACCAAACGACGTGAAAAGCATGCCGATGCTGCTCTTTTTAGCACCCGCACATGGATTTGTGCCAAAACGCGTTTTAAGCATGCGCATGCATCTTTTGGTAGACGCGGACGCAGTTTTCTGCAAAACCACACGATGTGCATACAAATTGTGCTTTTGGCAGAACGCGCGCGTGGATTTCAACCAAACGACGTGAAAAGCATGCCGATGCTGCTCTTTTTAACATCCGCACATGGATTTGTGCCAAAACGCGTTTTAAGCATGCGCATGCATCTTTTGGTAGACGCGGACGCAGTTTTCTGCAAAACCACACGATATGCATGCAAATGGTGCTTTTGGCAGAACGCGCGCGTGGATTTCTAACAAACGACGTGAAAAGCATGCCGATGCTGCTCTTTTTAGCACCCGCACATGGATTTGTGCGAAAACGCGTTTTAAGCATGCGCATGCATCCTTTGGTAGACGCGGACGCAGTTTTCTGCAAAACCACACGATAGGCATGCAAATGGTGCTTTTGGCAGAACGCGCGCGTGGATTTCTACCAAACGACGTGAAAAGCATGCCGATGCTGCTCTTTTTAACATCCGCACATGGATTTGTGCCAAAACGCGTTTTAAGCATGCGCATGCATCTTTTGGTAGACGCGGACGCAGTTTTCTGCAAAACCACACGATAGGCATGCAAATGGTGCTTTTGGCAGAACGCGCGCGTGGATTTCTACCAAACGACGTGAAAAGCATGCCGATGCTGCTCTTTTTAACATCCGCACATGGATTTGTGCCAAAACGCGTTTTAAGCATGCGCATGCATCTTTAGGTAGACGCGGACGCAGTTTTCTGCAAAACCACACGATAGGCATGCAAATGGTGCTTTTGGCAGAACGCGCGCGTGGATTTCTACCAAACGACGTGAAAAGCATGCCGATGCTGCTCTTTTTAGCACCCGCACATGGATTTGTGCCAAAACGCGTTTTAAGCATGCGCATGCATCTTTTGGTAGACGCGGACGCAGTTTTCTGCAAAACCACACGATATGCATGCAAATGGTGCTTTTGGCAGAACGCGCGCGTGGATTTCTACCAAACGACGTGAAAAGCATGCCGATGCTGCTCTTTTTAGCACCCGCACATGGATTTGTGCCAAAACGCGTTTTAAGCATGCGCATGCATCTTTTGGTAGACGCGGACGCAGTTTTCTGCAAAACCACACGATATGCATGCAAATGGTGCTTTTGGCAGAACGCGCGCGCGGATTTCTACCAAACGACGTGTAAAGCATGCCGATGCTGCTCTTTTTAACACCCGCACATGGATTTGTGCCAAAACGCGTTTTAAGCATGCGCATGCATCTTTTGGTAGACGCGGACGCAGTTTTCTGCAAGACCACACGATAGGCATGCAAATGGTGCTTTTGGCAGAACGCGCGCGTGGATTTCTACCAAACGACGTGAAAAGCATGCCGATGCTGCTCTTTTTCACATCCGCACATGGATTTGTGCCAAAACGCGTTTTAAGCATGCGCATGCATCTTTTGGTAGACGCGGACGCAGTTATCTGCAAAACCACACGATATGCATGCAAATGGTGCTTTTGGCAGAACGCGCGCGTGGATTTCTACCAAACGACGTGAAAAGCATGCCGATGCTGCTCTTTTTAGCACCCGCACATGCATTTGTGGCAAAACGCGTTTTAAGCATGCGCATGCATCTTTTGGTAGACGCGGACGCAGTTTTCTGCAAAACCACACGATATGCATGCAAATGGTGCTTTTGGCAGAACGCGCGCGTGGATTTCTACCAAACGACGTGAAAAGCATGCCGATGCTGCTCTTTTTAGCACCCGCACATGGATTTGTGCCAAAACGCGTTTTAAGCATGCGCATGCATCTTTTGGTAGACGCGGACGCAGTTTTCTGCAAAACCACACGATGTGCATGCAAATGGTGCTTTTGGCAGAACGCGCGCGTGGATTTCTACCAAACGACGTGAAAAGCATGCCGATGCTGCTCTTTTTAGCACCCGCACATGGATTTGTGCCAAAACGCGTTTTAAGCATGCGCATGCATATTTTGGTAGACGCGGACGCAGTTTTCTGCAAAACAACACGATATGCATGCAAATGGTGCTTTTGGCAGAACGCGCGCGTGGATTTCTACCAAACGACGTGAAAAGCATGCCGATGCTGCTCTTTTTAACATCCGCACATGGATTTGTGCCAAAACGCGTTTTAAGTATGCGCATGCAACTTTTGGTAGACGCGGACGCATTTTTCTGCAAAACCACACGATATGCATGCAAATGGTGTTTTTGGCAGAACGCGCGTGGATTTCTACCAAACGACGTGAAAAGCATGCCGATGCTGCTCTTTTTAGCACCCGCACATGGATTTGTGCGAAAACGCGTTTTAAGCATGCGCATGCATCCTTTGGTAGACGCGGACGCAGTTTTCTGCAAAACCACACGATAGGCATGCAAATGGTGCTTTTGGCAGAACGCGCGCGTGGATTTCTACCAAACGACGTGAAAAGCATGCCGATGCTGCTCTTTTTAACATCCGCACATGGATTTGTGCCAAAACGCGTTTTACGCATGCGCATGCATCTTTTGGTAAACGCGGACGCAGTTTTCTGCAAAACCACCCGATAGGCATGCAAATGGTGCTTTTGGCAGAACGCGCGCGTGGATTTCTACCAAACGACGTGAAAAGCATGCCGATGCTGCTCTTTTTAGCACCCGCACATGGATTTGTGCCAAAACGCGTTTTAAGCATGCGCATGCATCTTTTGGTAGACGCGGCCGCAGTTTTCTGCAAAACCACACGATATGCATGCAAATGGTGCTTTTGGCAGAACGCGCGCGTGGATTTCTACCAAACGACGTGAAAAGCATGCCGATGCTGCTCTTTTTAGCACCCGCACATGGATTTGTGCCAAAACGCGTTTTAAGCATGCGCATGCATATTTTGGTAGACGCGGACGCAGTTTTCTGCAAAACAACACGATATGCATGCAAATGGTGCTTTTGGCAGAACGCGCGCGTGGATTTCTACCAAACGACGTGAAAAGCATGCCGATGCTGCTCTTTTTAGCACCCGCACATGCATTTGTGCCAAAACGCGTTTTAAGCATGCGCATGCATCTTTTGGTAGACGCGGACGCAGTTTTCTGCAAAACCACACGATGTGCATACAAATTGTGCTTTTGGCAGAACGCGCGCGTGGATTTCAACCAAACGACGTGAAAAGCATGCCGATGCTGCTCTTTTTAACATCCGCACATGGATTTGTGCCAAAACGCGTTTTAAGCATGCGCATGCATCTTTTGGTAGACGCGGACGCAGTTTTCTGCAAAACCACACGATATGCATGCAAATGGTGCTTTTGGCAGAACGCGCGCGTGGATTTCTAACAAACGACGTGAAAAGCATGCCGATGCTGCTCTTTTTAGCACCCGCACATGGATTTGTGCGAAAACGCGTTTTAAGCATGCGCATGCATCCTTTGGTAGACGCGGACGCAGTTTTCTGCAAAACCACACGATAGGCATGCAAATGGTGCTTTTGGCAGAACGCGCGCGTGGATTTCTACCAAACGACGTGAAAAGCATGCCGATGCTGCTCTTTTTAACATCCGCACATGGATTTGTGCCAAAACGCGTTTTAAGCATGCGCATGCATCTTTTGGTAGACGCGGACGCAGTTTTCTGCAAAACCACACGATAGGCATGCAAATGGTGCTTTTGGCAGAACGCGCGCGTGGATTTCTACCAAACGACGTGAAAAGCATGCCGATGCTGCTCTTTTTAGCACCCGCACATGGATTTGTGCCAAAAAGCGTTTTTAGCATGTACATGCATCTTTTGGTAGACGCGGACGCAGTTTTCTGCAAAACCACACGATATGCATGCAAATGGTGCTTTTGGCAGAACGCGCGCGTGGATTTCTACCAAACGACGTGAAAAGCATGCCGATGCTGCTCTTTTTAACATCCGCACATGGATTTGTGCCAAAACGCGTTTTAAGCATTCGCATGCGTCTTTTGGTAGACGCGGACGCAGTTTTCTGCAAAACCACACGATGTGCATGGAAATGGTGCTTTTGGCAGAACGCGCGCGTGGATTTCTACCAAACGACGTGAAAAGCATGCCGATGCTGCTCTTTTTAGCACCCGCACATGGATTTGTGCCAAAACGCGTTTTAAGCATGCGCATGCATCTTTTGGTAGACGCGGACGCAGTTTTCTGCAAAACCACACGATATGCATGCAAATGGTGCTTTTGGCAGAACGCGCGCGTAGATTTCAACCAAACGACGTGAAAAGCATGCCGATGCTGCTCTTTTTAGCACCCGCACATGGATTTGTGCCAAAACGCGTTTTAAGCATGCGCATGCATCTTTTGGTAGACGCGGACGCAGTTTTCTGCAAAACCACACGATGTGCATGCAAATGGTGCTTTTGGCAGAACGCGCGCGTGGATTTCTACCAAACGACGTGAAAAGCATGCCGATGCTGCTCTTTTTAACATCCGCACATGGATTTGTGCCAAAACGCGTTTTAAGCATGCGCATGCAACTTTTGGTAGACGCGGACGCAGTTTTCTGCAAAACCACACGATATGCATGCAAATGGTGTTTTTGGCAGAACGCGCGTGGATTTCTACCACACGACGTGAAAAGCATACCGATGCTGCTCTTTTTAGCATCCGCACATGGATTTGTGCCAAAACGCGTTTTAAGCATGCGCATGCATCCTTTGGTAGACGCGGACGCAGTTTTCTGCAAAACCACACGATAGGCATGCAAATGGTGCTTTTGGCAGAACGCGCGCGTGGATTTCTACCAAACGACGTGAAAAGCATGCCGATGCTGCTCTTTTTAGCACCCGCACATGGATTTGTGCGAAAACGCGTTTTAAGCATGCGCATGCATCCTTTGGTAGACGCGGACGCAGTTTTCTGCAAAACCACACGATAGGCATGCAAATGGTGCTTTTGGCAGAACGCGCGCGTGGATTTCTAACAAACGACGTGAAAAGCATGCCGATGCTGCTCTTTTTAACATCCGCACATGGATTTGTGCCAAAACGCGTTTTACGCATGCGCATGCATCTTTTGGTAAACGCGGACGCAGTTTTCTGCAAAACCACCCGATAGGCATGCAAATGGTGCTTTTGGTAGAACGCCCGCGTGGATTTCTACCAAACGACGTGAAAAGCATGCCGATGCTGCTCTTTTTCGCACCCGCACATGGATTTGTGCCAAAACGCGTTTTAAGCATGCGCATGCATCTTTTGGTAGACGCGGACGCAGTTTTCTGCAAAACCACACGATATGCATGCAAATGGTGCTTTTGGCAGAACGCGCGCGTGGATTTCTACCAAACGACGTGAAAAGCATGCCGATGCTGCTCTTTTTAGCACCCGCACATGGATTTGTGCCAAAACGCGTTTTAAGCATGCGCATGCATATTTTGGTAGACGCGGACGCAGTTTTCTGCAAAACAACACGATATGCATGCAAATGGTGCTTTTGGCAGAACGCGCGCGTGGATTTCTACCAAACGACGTGAAAAGCATGCCGATGCTGCTCTTTTTAGCACCCGCACATGCATTTGTGCCAAAACGCGTTTTAAGCATGCGCATGCATCTTTTGGTAGACGCGGACGCAGTTTTCTGCAAAACCACACGATGTGCATACAAATTGTGCTTTTGGCAGAACGCGCGCGTGGATTTCAACCAAACGACGTGAAAAGCATGCCGATGCTGCTCTTTTTAACATCCGCACATGGATTTGTGCCAAAACGCGTTTTAAGCATGCGCATGCATCTTTTGGTAGACGCGGACGCAGTTTTCTGCAAAACCACACGATATGCATGCAAATGGTGCTTTTGGCAGAACGCGCGCGTGGATTTCTAACAAACGACGTGAAAAGCATGCCGATGCTGCTCTTTTTAGCACCCGCACATGGATTTGTGCGAAAACGCGTTTTAAGCATGCGCATGCATCCTTTGGTAGACGCGGACGCAGTTTTCTGCAAAACCACACGATAGGCATGCAAATGGTGCTTTTGGCAGAACGCGCGCGTGGATTTCTACCAAACGACGTGAAAAGCATGCCGATGCTGCTCTTTTTAACATCCGCACATGGATTTGTGCCAAAACGCGTTTTAAGCATGCGCATGCATCTTTTGGTAGACGCGGACGCAGTTTTCTGCAAAACCACACGATAGGCATCCAAATGGTGCTTTTGGCAGAACGCGCGCGTGGATTTCTACCAAACGACGTGAAAAGCATGCCGATGCTGCTCTTTTTAACATCCGCACATGGATTTGTGCCAAAACGCGTTTTAAGCATGCGCATGCATCTTTAGGTAGACGCGGACGCAGTTTTCTGCAAAACCACACGATAGGCATGCAAATGGTGCTTTTGGCAGAACGCGCGCGTGGATTTCTACCAAACGACGTGAAAAGCATGCCGATGCTGCTCTTTTTAGCACCCGCACATGGATTTGTGCCAAAAAGCGTTTTTAGCATGTACATGCATCTTTTGGTAGACGCGGACGCAGTTTTCTGCAAAACCACACGATATGCATGCAAATGGTGCTTTTGGCAGAACGCGCGCGTGGATTTCTACCAAACGACGTGAAAAGCATGCCGATGCTGCTCTTTTTAACATCCGCACATGGATTTGTGCCAAAACGCGTTTTAAGCATTCGCATGCGTCTTTTGGTAGACGCGGACGCAGTTTTCTGCAAAACCACACGATGTGCATGGAAATGGTGCTTTTGGCAGAACGCGCGCGTGGATTTCTACAAACGACGTGAAAAGCATGCCGATGCTGCTCTTTTTAGCACCCGCACATGGATTTGTGCCAAAACGCGTTTTAAGCATGCGCATGCATCTTTTGGTAGACGCGGACGCAGTTTTCTGCAAAACCACACGATATGCATGCAAATGGTGCTTTTGGCAGAACGCGCGCGTAGATTTCAACCAAACGACGTGAAAAGCATGCCGATGCTGCTCTTTTTAGCACCCGCACATGGATTTGTGCCAAAACGCGTTTTAAGCATGCGCATGCATCTTTTGGTAGACGCGGACGCAGTTTTCTGCAAAACCACACGATAGGCATGCAAATGGTGCTTTTGGCAGAACGCGCGCGTGGATTTCTACCAAACGACGTGAAAAGCATGCCGATGCTGCTCTTTTTAACATCCGCACATGGATTTGTGCCAAAACGCGTTTTAAGCATGCGCATGCATCTTTTCGTAGACGCGGACGCAGTTTTCTGCAAAACCACACGATAGGCATGCAAATGGTGCTTTTGGCAGAATGCGCGCGTGGATTTCTACCAAACGACGTGAAAAGCATGCCGATGCTGCTCTTTTTAACATCCGCACATGGATTTGTGCCAAAACGCGTTTTAAGCATGCGCATGCATCTTTTGGTAGACGCGGACGCAGTTTTCTGCAAAACCACACGATGTGCATGCAAATGGTGCTTTTGGCAGAACGCGCGCGTGGATTTCTACCAAACGACGTGAAAAGCATGCCGATGCTGCTCTTTTTAGCACCCGCACATGGATTTGTGCCAAAAAGCGTTTTTAGCATGCACATGCATCTTTTGGTAGACGCGGACGCAGTTTTCTGCAAAACCACACGATATGCATGCAAATGGTGCTTTTGGTAGAACGCGCGCGTGGATTTCTACCAAACGACGTGAAAAGCATGCCGATGCTGCTCTTTTTAACATCCGCACATGGATTTGTGCCAAAACGCGTTTTAAGCATGCGCATGCATCTTTTGGTAAACGCGGACGCAGTTTTCTGCAAAACCACCCGATAGGCATGCAAATGGTGCTTTTGGCAGAACGCGCGCGTGGACTTCTACCAAACGACGTGAAAAGCATGCCGATGCTGCTCTTTTTAGCACCCGCACATGGATTTGTGCCAAAACGCGTTTTAAGCATGCGCATGCATCTTTTGGTAGACGCGGACGCAGTTTTCTGCAAAACCACACGATATGCATGCAAATGGTGCTTTTGGCAGAACGCGCGCGTGGATTTCTACCAAACAACGTGAAAAGCATGCCGATGCTGCTCTTTTTAGCACCCGCACATGGATTTGTGCCAAAACGCGTTTTAAGCATGCGCATGCATCTTTTGGTAGACGCGGACGCAGTTTTCTGCAAAACCACACGATGTGCATACAAATTGTGCTTTTGGCAGAACGCGCGCGTGGATTTCAACCAAACGACGTGAAAAGCATGCCGATGCTGCTCTTTTTAACATCCGCACATGGATTTGTCCCAAAACGCGTTTTAAGCATGCGCATGCATCTTTTGGTAGACGCGGACGCAGTTTTCTGCAAAACCACACGATATGCATGCAAATGGTGCTTTTGGCAGAACGCGCGCGTGGATTTCTACCAAACGACGTGAAAAGCATGCCGATGCTGCTCTTTTTAGCACCCGCACATGGATTTGTGCGAAAACGCGTTTTAAGCATGCGCATGCATCCTTTGGTAGACGCGGACGCAGTTTTCTGCAAAACCACACGATAGGCATGCAAATGGTGCTTTTGGCAGAACGCGCGCGTGGATTTCGACGAAACGACGTGAAAAGCATGCCGATGCTGCTCTTTTTAACATCCGCACATGGATTTGTGCCAAAACGCGTTTTAAGCATGCGCATGCATCTTTTGGTTGACGCGGACGCAGTTTTCTGCAAAACCACACGATAGGCATGCAAATGGTGCTTTTGGCAGAACGCGCGCGTGGATTTCTACCAAACGACGTGAAAAGCATGCCGATGCTGCTCTTTTTAGCACCCGCACATGGATTTGTGCCAAAAAGCGTTTTTAGCATGCACATGCATCTTTTGGTAGACGCGGACGCAGTTTTCTGCAAAACCACACGATATGCATGCAAATGGTGCTTTTGGCAGAACGCGCGCGTGGATTTCTACCAAACGACGTGAAAAGCATGCCGATGCTGCTCTTTTTAACATCCGCACATGGATTTGTGCCAAAACGCGTTTTAAGCATGCGCATGCATCTTTTGGTAGACGCGGACGCAGTTTTCTGCAAAACCACACGATGTGCATGGAAATGGTGCTTTTGGCAGAACGCGCGCGTGGATTTCTACCAAACGACGTGAAAAGCATGCCGATGCTGCTGTTTTTAGCACCCGCACATGGATTTGTGCCAAAACGCGTTTTAAGCATGCGCATGCATCTTTTGGTAGACGCGGACGCAGTTTTCTGCAAAACCACACGATATGCATGCAAATGGTGCTTTTGGCAGAACGCGCGCGTGGATTTCTACCAAACGACGTGAAAAGAATGCCGATGCTGCTCTTTTTAACATCCGCACATGGATTTGTGCCAAAACGCGTTTTAAGCATGCGCATGCATCTTTTGGTAGACGCGGACGCAGTTTTCTGCAAAACCACACGATATGCATGCAAATGGTGCTTTTGGCAGAACGCGCGCGTGGATTTCTACCAAGCGACGTGAAAAGCATGCCGATGCTGCTCTTTTTAACATCCGCACATGGATTTGTGCCAAAACGCGTTTTAAGCATGCGCATGCATCTTTTGGTAGACGCGGACGCAGTTTTCTGCAAAACCACACGATAGGCATGCAAATGGTGCTTTTGGCAGAACGCGCGCGTGGATTTCTACCAAACGACGTGAAAAGCATGCCGATGCTGCTCTTTTTAGCACCCGCACATGGATTTGTGCCAAAAAGCATTTTTAGCATGCACATGCATCTTTTGGTAGACGCGGACGCAGTTTTCTGCAAAACCACACGATATGCATGCAAATGGTGCTTTTGGCAGAACGCGCGCGTGGATTTCTACCAAACGACGTGAAAAGCATGCCGATGCTGCTCTTTTTAGCACCCGCACATGGATTTGTGCCAAAACGCGTTTGAAGCATGCGCATGCATCTTTTGGTAGACGCGGACGCAGTTTTCTGCAAAACCACATGATATGCATGCAAATGGTGCTTTTGGCAGAACGCGCGCGTGGATTTCTACCAAACGACGTGAAAAGCATGCCGATGCTGCTCTTTTTAGCACCCGCACATGGATTTGTGCCAAAACGCGTTTTAAGCATGCGCATGCATCTTTTGGTAGACGCGGACGCAGTTTTCTGCAAAACCACACGATGTGCATGCAAATGGTGCTTTTGGCAGAACGCGCGCGTGGATTTCTACCAAACGACGTGAAAAGCATGCCGATGCTGCTCTTTTTAACATCCGCACATGGATTTGTGCCAAAACGCGTTTTAAGCATGCGCATGCATCTTTTGGTAGACGCGGACGCAGTTTTCTGCAAAACCACACGATAGGCATGCAAATGGTGCTTTTGGCAGAACGCGCGCGTGGATTTCTACCAAACGACGTGAAAAGCATGCCGATGCTGCTCTTTTTAACATCCGCACATGGATTTGTGCCAAAACGCGTTTTAAGCATGCGCATGCATCTTTTGGTAGACGCGGACGCAGTTTTCTGCAAAACCACACGATAGGCATGCAAATGGTGCTTTTGGCAGAACGCGCGCGTGGATTTCTACCAAACGACGTGAAAAGCATGCCGATGCTGCTCTTTTTAGCACCCGCACATGGATTTGTGCCAAAAAGCGTTTTTAGCATGCACATGCATCTTTTGGTAGACGCGGACGCAGTTTTCTGCAAAACCACACGATATGCATGCAAATGGTGCTTTTGGCAGAACGCGCGCGTGGATTTCTACCAGACGACGTGAAAAGCATGCCGATGGTGCTCTTTTTAGCACCCGCACATGGATTTGTGCCAAAACGCGTTTTAAGCATGCGCATGCATCTTTTGGTAGACGCGGACGCAGTTTTCTGCAAAACCACACGATAGGCATGCAAATGGTGCTTTTGGCAGAACGCGCGCGTGGATTTCTACCAAACGACGTGAAAAGCATGCCGATGCTGCTCTCTTTAGTACCCGCACATGGATTTGTGCCAAAACGCGTTTTAAGCATGCGCATGCATCTTTTGGTAGACGCGGACGCAGTTTTCTGCAAAACCACACGATATGCATGCAAATGGTGCTTTTGGCAGAACGCGCGCGTGGATTTCTACCAAACGACGTGAAAAGCATGCCGATGCTGCTCTTTTTAACATCCGCACATGGATTTGTGCCAAAACGCGTTTTAAGCATGCGCATGCATCTTTTGGTAGACGCGGACGCAGTTTTCTGCAAAACCACGCGATATGCATGCAAATGGTGCTTTTGGCAGAACGCGCGCGTGGATTTCTACCAAACGACGTGAAAAGCATGCCGATGCTGCTCTTTTTAGCACCCGCACATGGATTTGTGCCAAAACGCGTTTTAAGCATGCGCATGCATCTTTTGGTAGACGCGGACGCAGTTTTCTGCAAAACCACACGATATGCATGCAAATGGTGCTTTTGGCAGAACGCGCGCGTGGATTTCTACCAAACGACGTGAAAAGCATGCCGATGCTGCTCTTTTTAGCACCCGCACATGGATTTGTGCCAAAACGCGTTTTAAGCATGCGCATGCATCTTTTGGTAGACGCGGATGCAGTTTTCTGCAAAACCACACGATGTGCATGCAAATGGTGCTTTTGGCAGAACGCGCGCGTGGATTTCTACCAAACGACGTGAAAAGCATGCCGATGCTGCTCTTTTTAACATCCGCACATGGATTTGTGCCAAAACGCGTTTTAAGCATGCGCATGCAACTTTTGGTAGACGCGGACGCAGTTTTCTGCAAAACCACATGATATGCATGCAAATGGTGCTTTTGGCAGAACGCGCGCGTGGATTTCTACCAAACGACGTGAAAAGCATGCCGATGCTGCTCTTTTTATTACCCGCACATGGATTTGTGCCAAAACGCGTTTTAAGCATGCGCATGCATCCTTTGGTAGACGCGGACGCAGTTTTCGGCAAAACCACACGATAGGCATGCAAATGGTGCTTTTGGCAGAACGCGCGCGTGGATTTCTACCAAACGACGTGGAAAGCATGCCGATGCTGCTATTTTTAACATCCGCACATGGATTTGTGCCAAAACGCGTTTTAAGCATGCGCATGCATCTTTTGGTAGACGCGGACGCAGTTTTCTGCAAAACCACACGATAGGCATGCAAATGGTGCTTTTGGCAGAACACGCGCGTGGATTTCTACCAAACGACGTGAAAAGCATGCCGATGCTGCTCTTCTTAACATCCGCACATGGATTTGTGCCAAAACGCGTTTTAAGCATGCGCATGCATCTTTTGATAGACGCGGACGCAGTTTTCTGCAAAACCACACGATAGGCATGCAAATGGTGCTTTTGGCAGAACGCGCGCGTGGATTTCTATCAAACGACGTGAAAAGCATGCCGATGCTGCTCTTTTTAGCACCCGCACATGGATTTGTGCCAAAAAGCGTTTTTAGCATGCACATGCATCTTTTGGTAGACGCGGACGCAGTTTTCTGCAAAACCACACGATATGCATACAAATGGTGCTTTTGGCAGAACGCGCGCGTGGATTTCTACCAAACGACGTGAAAAGCATGCCGATGCTGCTCTTTTTAGCACCCGCACATGGATTTGTGCCAAAAAGCGTTTTTAGCATGCGCATGCATCTTTTGGTAGACGCGGACGCAGTTTTCTGCAAAACCACACGATATGCATGCAAATGGTGCTTTTGGCAGAACGCGCGCGTGGATTTCTACCAAACGACGTGAAAAGCATGCCGATGCTGCTCTTTTTAGCACCCGCACATGGATTTCTGCCAAAACGCGTTTTAAGCATGCGCATGCATCTTTTGGTAGACGCGGACGCAGTTTTCTGCAAAACCACACGATGTGCATGCAAATGGTGCTTTTGGCAGAACGCGCGCGTGGATTTCTACCAAACGACGTGAAAAGCATGCCGATGCTGCTCTTTTTAACATCCGCACATGGATTTGTGCCAAAACGCGTTTTAAGCATGCGCATGCAACTTTTGGTAGACGCGGACGCAGTTTTCTGCAAAACCACACGATATGCATGCAAATGGTGCTTTTGGCAGAACGCGCGCGTGGATTTCTACCAAACGACGTGAAAAGCATGCCGATGCTGCTCTTTTTAGCACCCGCACATGGATTTGTGCCAAAACGCGTTTTAAGCATGCGCATGCATCCTTTGGTAGACGCGGACGCAGTTTTCTGCAAAACCACACGATAGGCATGCAAATGGTGCTTTTGGCAGAACGCGCGCGTGGATTTCTACCAAACGACGTGAAAAGCATGCCGATGCTGCTCTTTTTAACATCCGCATATGGATTTGTGCCAAAACGCGTTTTAAGCATGCGCATGCATCTTTTGGTAGACGCGGACGCAGTTTTCTGCAAAACCACACGATAGGCATGCAAATGGTGCTTTTGGCAGAACGCGCGCGTGGATTTCTACCAAACGACGTGAAAAGCATGCCGATGCTGCTCTTTTTAACATCCGCACATGGATTTGTGCCAAAACGCGTTTTAAGCATGCGCATGCATCTTTTGGTAGACGCGGGCGCAGTTTTCTGCAAAACCACACGATAGGCATGCAAATGGTGCTTTTGGCAGAACGCGCGCGTGGATTTCTACCAAACGACGTGAAAAGCATGCCGATGCTGCTCTTTTTAGCACCCGCACATGGATTTGTGCCAAAAAGCGTTTTTAGCATGCACATGCATCTTTTGGTAGACGCGGACGCAGTTTTCTGCAAAACCACACGATATGCATACAAATGGTGCTTTTGGCAGAACGCGCGCGTGGATTTCTACCAAACGACGTGAAAAGCATGCCGATGCTGCTCTTTTTAACATCCGCACATGGATTTGTGCCAAAACGCGTTTTAAGCATGCGCATGCATCTTTTGGTAGACGCGGACGCAGTTTTCTGCAAAACCACACGATAGGCATGCAAATGGTGCTTTTGGCAGAACGCGCGCGTGGATTTCTACCAAACGACGTGAAAAGCATGCCGATGCTGCTCTTTTTAGCACCCGCACAATGATTTGTGCCAAAACGCGTTTTAAGCATGCGCATGCATCTTTTGGTAGACGCGGACGCAGTTTTCTGCAAAACCACACGATATGCATGCAAATGGTGCTTTTGGCAGAACGCGCGCGTGGATTTCTACCAAACGACGTGAAAAGCATGCCGATGCTGCTCTTTTTAGCACCCGCACATGGATTTGTGCCAAAACGCGTTTTAAGCATGCGCATGCATCTTTTGGTAGACGCGGACGCAGTTTTCTGCAAAACCACACGATATGCATGCAAATGGTGCTTTTGGCAGAACGCGCGCGTGGATTTCTACCAAACGACGTGAAAAGCATGCCGATGCTGCTCTTTTTAGCACCCGCACATGGATTTGTGCCAAAACGCGTTTTAAGCATGCGCATGCATCTTTTGGTAGACGCGGACGCAGTTTTCTGCAAAACCACACGATGTGCATGCAAATGGTGCTTTTGGCAGAACGCGCGCGTGGATTTCTACCAAACGACGTGAAAAGCATGCCGATGCTGCTCTTTTTAACATCCGCACATGGATTTGTGCCAAAACGCGTTTTAAGCATGCGCATGCATCTTTTGGTAGACGCGGACGCAGTTTTCTGCAAAACCACACGATATGCATGCAAATGGTGCTTTTGGCAGAACGCGCGCGTGGATTTCTACCAAACGACGTGAAAAGCATGCCGATGCTGCTCTTTTTAACATCCGCACATGGATTTTCGCCAAAACGCGTTTTAAGCATGCGCATGCATCTTTTGGTAGACGCGGACGCAGTTTTCTGCAAAACCACACGATAGGCATGCAAATGGTGCTTTTGGCAGAACGCCCGCGTGGATTTCTACCAAACGACGTGAAAAGCATGCCGATGCTGCTCTTTTTAGCACCCGCACATGGATTTGCGCCAAAACGCGTTTTAAGCATGCGCATGCATCTTTTGGTAGACGCGGACGCAGTTTTCTGCAAAACCACACGATATGCATGCAAATGGTGCTTTTGGCAGAACGCGCGCGTGGATTTCTACCAAACGACGTGAAAAGCATGCCGATGCTGCTCTTTTTAGCACCCGCACATGTATTTGTGCCAAAACGCGTTTTAAGCATGCGCATGCATCTTTTGGTAGACGCGGACGCAGTTTTCTGCAAAACCACACGATATGCATGCAAATGGTGCTTTTGGCAGAACGCGCGCGTGGATTTCTACCAAACGACGTGAAAAGCATGCCGATGCTGCTCTTTTTAGCACCCGCAGATGGATTTGTGCCAAAACGCGTTTTAAGCATGCGCATGCATCTTTCGGTAGACGCGGACGCAGTTTTCTGCAAAACCACACGATGTGCATGCAAATGGTGCTTTTGGCAAAACGCGCGCGTGGATTTCTACCAAACGACGTGAAAAGCATGCCGATGCTGCTCTTTTTAACATCCGCACATGGATTTGTGCCGAAACGCGTTTTAAGCATGCGCGTGCATCTTTTGGTAGACGCGGACGCAGTTTTCTGCAAAACCACACGATATGCATGCAAATGGTGCTTTTGGCAGAACGCGCGCGTGGATTTCTACCAAACGACGTGAAAAGCATGCCGATGCGTCTCTTTTTAACATCCGCACATGGATTTGTGCCAAAACGCGTTTTAAGCATGCGCATGCATCTTTTGGTAGACGCGGACGCAGTTTTCTGCAAAACCACACGATAGGCATGCAAATGGTGCTTTTGGCAGAACGCGCGCGTGGATTTCTACCAAACGACGTGAAAAGCATGCCGATGCTGCTCTTTTTAGCACCCGCACATGGATTTGTGCCAAAACGCGTTTTAAGCATGCGCATGCATCTTTTGGTAGACGCGGACGCAGTTTTCTGCAAAACCACACGATATGCATGCAAATGGTGCTTTTGGCAGAACGCGCGCGTGGATTTCTACCAAACGACGTGAAAAGCATGCCGATGCTGCTCTTTTTAGCACCCGCACATGGATTTGTGCCAAAACGCGTTTTAAGCATGCGCATGCATCTTTTGGTAGACGCGGACGCAGTTTTCTGCAAAACCACACGATATGCGTGCAAATGGTGTTTTTGGCAGACCGCGCGCGTGGATTTCTACCAAACGACGTGAAAAGCATGCCGATGCTGCTCTTTTTAACATCCGCACATGGATTTGTGCCAAAACGCGCTTTAAGCATGCGCATGCATCTTTTGGTAGACGCGGACGCAGTTTTCTGCAAAACCACACGATAGGCATGCAAATGGTGCTTTTAGCAGAAGGCGCGCGTGGATTTCTACCAAACGACGTGAAAAGCATGCCGATGCTGCTCTTTTTAACATCCGCACATGGATTTGTGCCAAAACGCGTTTTAAGCATGCGCATGCATCTTTTGGTAGACGCGGACGCAGTTTTCTGCAAAACCACACGATAGGCATGCAAATGGTGCTTTTGGCAGAACGCGCGCGTGGATTTCTACCAAACGACGTGAAAAGCATGCCGATGCTGCTCTTTTTAGCACCCGCACATGGATTTGTGCCAAAACGCGTTTTAAGCATGCGCATGCATCTTTTGGTAGACGCGGACGCAGTTTTCTGCAAAACAACACGATATGCATGCAAATGGTGCTTTTGGCAGAACGCGCGCGTGGATTTCTACCAAACGACGTGAAAAGCATGCCGATGCTGCTCTTTTTAGCACCCGCACATGGATTTGTGCCAAAACGCGTTTTAAGCATGCGCATGCATCTTTTGGTAGACGCGGACGCAGTTTTCTGCAAAACCACACGATATGCATGCAAATGGTGCTTTTGGCAGAACGCGCGCGTGGATTTCTACCAAACGACGTGAAAAGCATGCAGATGCTGCTCTTTTTAGCACCCGCACATGGATTTGTGCCAAAACGCGTTTTAAGCATGCGCATGCATCTTTTGGTAGACGCGGACGCAGTTTTCTGCAAAACCACACGATATGCATGCAAATGGTGCTTTAGGCAGAACGCGCGCGTGGATTTCTACCAAACGACGTGAAAAGCATGCCGATGCTGCTCGTTTTAGCACCCGCACATGGATTTGTGCCAAAACGCGTTTTTAGCATGCACATGCATCTTTTGGTAGACGCGGACGCAGTTTTCTGCAAAACCACACGATATGCATGCAAATGGTGCTTTTGGCAGAACGCGCGCGTGGATTTCTACCAAACGACGTGAAAAGCATGCCGATGCTGCTCTTTTTAGCACCCGCACATGGATTTGTGCCAAAACGCGTTTTAAGCATGCGCACGCATCATTTGGTAGACGCGGACGCAGTTTTCTGCAAAACCACACGATATGCATGCAAATGGTGCTTTTGGCAGAACGCGCGCGTGGATTTCTACCAAACGACGCGAAAAGCATGCCGATGCTGCTCTTTTTAACATCCGCACATGGATTTGTGCCAAAACGCGTTTTAAGCATGTGCATGCATCTTTTGGTAGACGCGGACGCAGTTTTCTGCAAAACCACACGATATGCATGCAAATGGTGCTTTTGGCAGAACGCGCGCGTGGATTTCTACCAAACGACGTGAAAAGCATGCCGACGCTGCTCTTTTTAGCACCCGCACATGGATTTGTGCCAAAACGCGTTTTAAGCATGCGCATGCATCTTTTGGTAGACGCGGACGCAGTTTTCTGCAAAACCACACGATATGCATGCAAATGGTGCTTTTGGCAGAACGCGCGCGTGGATTTCTACCAAACGACGTGAAAAGCATGCCGATGCTGCTCTTTTTAGCACCCGCACATGGATTTGTGCCAAAACGCGTTTTAAGCATGCGCATGCATCTTTTGGTAGACGCGGACGCAGTTTTCTGCAAAACCACACGATAGGCATGCAAATGGTGCTTTTGGCAGAAGGCGCGCGTGGATTTCTACCAAACGACGTGAAAAGCATGCCGATGCTGCTCTTTTTAACATCCGCACATGGATTTGTGCCAAAACGCGTTTTAAGCATGCGCATGCATCTTTTGGTAGACGCGGACGCAGTTTTCTGCAAAACCACACGATAGGCATGCAAATGGTGCTTTTGGCAGAACGCGCGCGTGGATTTCTACCAAACGACGTGAAAAGCATGCCGATGCTGCTCTTTTTAGCACCCGCACATGGATTTGTGCCAAAACGCGTTTTAAGCATGCGCATGCATCTTTTGGTAGACGCGGACGCAGTTTTCTGCAAAACAACACGATATGCATGCAAATGGTGCTTTTGGCAGAACGCGCGCGTGGATTTCTACCAAACGACGCGAAAAGCATGCCGATGCTGCTCTTTTTAGCACCCGCACATGGATTTGTGCCAAAACGCGTTTTAAGCATGCGCATGCATCTTTTGGTAGACGCGGACGCAGTTTTCTGCAAAACCACACGATATGCATGCAAATGGTGCTTTTGGCAGAACGCGCGCGTGGATTTCTACCAAACGACGTGAAAAGCATGCCGATGCTGCTCTTTTTAGCACCCGCACATGGATTTGTGCCAAAACGCGTTTTAAGCATGCGCATGCATCTTTTGGTAGACGCGGACGCAGTTTTCTGCAAAACCACACGATATGCATGCAAATGGTGCTTTAGGCAGAACGCGTGCGTGGATTTCTACCAAACGACGTGAAAAGCATGCCGATGCTGCTCGTTTTAGCACCCGCACATGGATTTGTGCCAAAACGCGTTTTTAGCATGCACATGCATCTTTTGGTAGACGCGGACGCAGTTTTCTGCAAAACCACACGATATGCATGCAAATGGTGCTTTTGGCAGAACGCGCGCGTGGATTTCTACCAAACGACGTGGAAAGCATGCCGATGCTGCTCTTTTTAGCACCCGCACATGGATTTGTGCCAAAACGCGTTTTAAGCATGCGCATGCATCATTTGGTAGACGCGGACGCAGTTTTCTGCAAAACCACACGATATGCATGCAAATGGTGCTTTTGGCAGAACGCGCGCGTGGATTTCTACCAAACGACGTGAAAAGCATGCCGATGCTGCTCTTTTTAACATCCGCACATGGATTTGTGCCAAAACGCGTTTTAAGCATGTGCATGCATCTTTTGGTAGACGCGGACGCAGTTTTCTGCAAAACCACACGATATGCATGCAAATGGTGCTTTTGGCAGAACGCGCGCGTGGATTTCTACCAAACGACGTGAAAAGCATGCCGACGCTGCTCTTTTTAGCACCCGCACATGGATTTGTGCCAAAACGCGTTTTAAGCATGCGCATGCATCTTTTGGTAGACGCGGACGCAGTTTTCTGCAAAACCACACGATATGCATGCAAATGGTGCTTTTGGCAGAACGCGCGCGTGGATTTCTACCAAACGACGTGAAAAGCATGCCGATGCTGCTCGTTTTAGCACCCGCACATGGATTTGTGCCAAAACGCGTTTTTAGCATGCACATGCATCTTTTGGTAGACGCGGACGCAGTTTTCTGCAAAACCACACGATATGCATGCAAATGGTGCTTTTGGCAGAACGCGCGCGTGGATTTCTACCAAACGACGTGAAAAGCATGCCGATGCTGCTCTTTTTAGCACCCGCACATGGATTTCTGCGAAAACGCGTTTTAAGCATGCGCATGCATCTTTTGGTAGACGCGGACGCAGTTTTCTGCAAAACCACACGATATGCATGCAAATGGTGCTTTTGGCAGAACGCGCGCGTGGATTTCTACCAAACGACGTGAAAAGCATGCCGATGCTGCTCTTTTTAACATCCGCACATGGATTTGTGCCAAAACGCGTTTTAAGCATGCGCATGCATCTTTTGGTAGACGCGGACGTAGTTTTCTGCAAAACCACACGATATGCATGCAAATGGTGCTTTTGGCAGAACGCGCGCGTGGATTTCTACCAAACGACGTGAAAAGCATGCCGATGCTGCTCTTTTTAACATCCGCACATGGATTTGTGCCAAAACGCGTTTTAAGCATGCGCATGCATCTTTTGGTAGACGCGGACGCAGTTTTCTGCAAAACCACACGACATGCATGCAAATGGTGCTTTTGGCAGAACGCGCGCCTGGATTTCTACCAAACGACGTGAAAAGCATGCCGATGCTGCTCTTTTTAGCACCCGCACATGGATTTGTGCCAAAACGCGTTTTAAGCATGCGCATGCATCTTTTGGTAGACGCGGACGCAGTTTTCTGCAAAACCACACGATATGCATGCAAATGGTGCTTTTGGCAGAACGCGCGCGTGGATTTCTACCAAACGACGTGAAAAGCATGCCGATGCTGCTCTTTTTAACATCCGCACATGGATTTGTGCCAAAACGCGTTTTAAGCATGCGCATGCATCTTTTGGTAGACGCGGACGCAGTTTTCTGCAAAACCACACGATATGCATGCAAATGGTGCTTTTGGCAGAACGCGCGCGTGGATTTCTACTAAACGACGTGAAAAGCATGCCGATGCCGCTCTTTTTAGCACCCGCACATGGATTTGTGCCAAAACGCGTTTTAAGCATGCGCATGCATCTTTTGGTAGACGCGGACGCAGTTTTCTGCAAAACAACACGATATGCATGCAAATGGTGCTTTTGGCAGAACGCGCGCGTGGATTTCTACCAAACGACGTGAAAAGCATGCCGATGCTGCTCTTTTTAGCACCCGCACATGGATTTGTGCCAAAACGCGTTTTAAGCATGCGCATGCATCTTTTGGTAGACGCGGACGCAGTTTTCTGCAAAACCACACGATATGCATGCAAATGGTGCTTTTGGCAGAACGCGCGCGTGGATTTCTACCAAACGACGTGAAAAGCATGCCGATGCTGCTCTTTTTAGCACCCGCACATGGATTTGTGCCAAAAAGCGTTTTAAGCATGCGCATGCATCTTTTGGTAGACGCGGACGCAGTTTTCTGCAAAACCACACGATATGCATGCAAATGGTGCTTTTGGCAGAACGCGCGCGTGGATTTCTACCAAACGACGTGAAAAGCATGCCGATGCTGCTCGTTTTAGCACCCGAACATGGATTTGTGCCAAAACGCGTTTTTAGCATGCACATGCATCTTTTGGTAGACGCGGACGCAGTTTTCTGCAAAACCACACGATATGCATGCAAATGGTGCTTTTGGCAGAACGCGCGCGTGGATTTCTACCAAACGACGTGAAAAGCATGCCGATGCTGCTCTTTTTAGCACCCGCACATGGATTTGTGCCAAAACGCGTTTTAAGCATGCGCATGCATCTTTTGGTAGACGCGGACGCAGTTTTCTGCAAAACCACACGATATGCATGCAAATGGTGCTTTTGGCAGAACGCGCGCGTGGATTTCTACCAAACGACGTGAAAAGCATGCCGATGCTGCTCTTTTTAGCACCCGCACATGGATTTGTGCCAAAACGCGTTTTAAGCATGCGCATGCATCTTTTGGTAGACGCGGACGCAGTTTTCTGCAAAACCACACGATATGCATGCAAATGGTGCTTTTGGCAGAACGCGCGCGTGGATTTCTACCAAACGACGTGAAAAGCATGCCGATGCTGCTCTTTTTAGCACCCGCACATGGATTTGTGCCAAAACGCGTTTTAAGCATGCGCATGCATCTTTTGGTAGACGCGGACGCAGTTTTCTGCAAAACCACACGATATGCATGCAAATGGTGCTTTAGGCAGAACGCGCGCGTGGATTTCTACCAAACGACGTGAAAAGCATGCCGATGCTGCTCGTTTTAGCACCCGCACATGGATTTGTGCCAAAACGCGTTTTTAGCATGCACATGCATCTTTTGGTAGACGCGGACGCAGTTTTCTGCAAAACCACACGATATGCATGCAAATGGTGCTTTTGGCAGAACGCGCGCGTGGATTTCTACCAAACGACGTGAAAAGCATGCCGATGCTGCTCTTTTTAGCACCCGCACATGGATTTGTGCCAAAACGCGTTTTAAGCATGCGCATGCATCATTTGGTAGACGCGGACGCAGTTTTCTGCAAAACCACACGATATGCATGCAAATGGTGCTTTTGGCAGAACGCGCGCGTGGATTTCTACCAAACGACGTGAAAAGCATGCCGATGCTGCTCTTTTTAACATCCGCACATGGATTTGTGCCAAAACGCGTTTTAAGCATGCGCATGCATCTTTTGGTAGACGCGGACGCAGTTTTCTGCAAAACCACACGATATGCATGCAAATGGTGCTTTTGCAGAACGCGCGCGTGGATTTCTACCAAACGACGTGAAAAGCATGCCGACGCTGCTCTTTTTAGCACCCGCACATGGATTTGTGCCAAAACGCGTTTTAAGCATGCGCATGCATCTTTTGGTAGACGCGGACGCAGTTTTCTGCAAAACCACACGATATGCATGCAAATGGTGCTTTTGGCAGAACGCGCGCGTGGATTTCTACCAAACGACGTGAAAAGCATGCCGATGCTGCTCGTTTTAGCACCCGCACATGGATTTGTGCCAAAACGCGTTTTTAGCATGCACATGCATCTTTTGGTAGACGCGGACGCAGTTTTCTGCAAAACCACACGATATGCATGCAAATGGTGCTTTTGGCAGAACGCGCGCGTGGATTTCTACCAAACGACGTGAAAAGCATGCCGATGCTGCTCTTTTTAGCACCCGCACATGGATTTGTGCCAAAACGCGTTTTAAGCATGCGCATGCATCTTTTGGTAGACGCGGACGCAGTTTTCTGCAAAACCACACGATATGCATGCAAATGGTGCTTTTGGCAGAACGCGCGCGTGGATTTCTACCAAACGACGTGAAAAGCATGCCGATGCTGCTCTTTTTAGCACCCGCACATGGATTTGTGCCAAAACGCGTTTTAAGCATGCGCATGCATCTTTTGGTAGACGCGGACGCAGTTTTCTGCAAAACCACACGATATGCATGCAAATGGTGCTTTTGGCAGAACGCGCGAGTGGATTTCTACCAAACGACGAAAAGCATGCCCATGCTGCTCTTTTTAGCACCCGCACATGGATTTGTGCCAAAACGCGTTTTTAAGCATGCGCATGCATCTTTTGGTAGACGCGGACGCAGTTTTCTGCAAAACCACACGATATGCATGCAAATGGTGCTTTTGGCAGAACGCGCGCGTGGATTTCTACCAAACGACGTGAAAAGCATGCCGATGCTGCTCTTTTTAGCACCCGCACATGGATTTGAGCCAAAACGCGTTTTAAGCATGCGCATGCATGTTTTGGTAGACGCGGACGCAGTTTTCGGCAAAACCACACGATATGCATGCAAATGGTGCTTTTGGCAGAACACGCGCGTGGATTTCTACCAAACGACGTGAAAAGCATGCCGATGCTGCTCTTTTTAGCACCCGCACATGGATTTGTGCCAAAACGCGTTTTAAGCATGCGCATGCATCTTTTGGTAGAGGCGGACGCAGTTTTCTGCAAAACCACACGATATGCATGCAAATGGTGCTTTTGGCAGAACGCGCGCGTGGATTTCTACCAAACGACGTGAAAAGCATGCCGATGCTGCTCTTTTTAGCACCCGCACATGGATTTGCGCCAAAACGCGTTTTAAGCATGCGCATGCATCTTTTGGTAGACGCGGACGCAGTTTTCTGCAAAACCACACGATATGCATGCAAATTGTGCTTTTGGCAGAACGCGCGCGTGGATTTCTACCAAACGACGTGAAAAGCATGCCGATGCTGCTCTTTTTAGCACCCGCACATGGATTTGTGCCAAAACGCGTTTTAAGCATGCGCATGCATCTTTTGGTAGACGCGGACGCAGTTTTCTGCAAAACCACACGATATGCATGCAAATGGTGCTTTTGGCAGAACGCGCGCGTGGATTTCTACCAAACGACGTGAAAAGCATGCCGATGCTGCTCTTTTTAGCACCCGCACATGGATTTGTGCCAAAACGCGTTTTAAGCATGCGCATGCATCTTTTCGTAGATGCGGACGCAGTTTTCTGCAAAACCACACGATATGCATGCAAATGGTGCTTTTGGCAGAACGCACGCGTGGATTTCTACCAAACGACGTGAAAAGCATGCCCATGCTGCTCTTTTTAGCACCCGCACATGGATTTGTGCCAAAACGCGTTTTAAGCATGCGCATGCATCTTTTGGTAGACGCGGACGCAGTTTTCTGCAAAACCACACGATATGCATGCAAAGGTGCTTTGGCAGAAAGCGCGCGTGGATTTCTACCAAACGACGTGAAAAGCATGCCGATGCTGCTCTTTTTAGCACCCGCACATGGATTTGTGCCAAAACGCGTTTTAAGCATGCGCATGCATCTTTTGGTAGACGCGGACGCAGTTTTCTGCAGAACCACACGATATGCATGCAAATGGTGCTTTTGGCAGAACGCGCGCGTGGATTTCTACCAAACGACGTGAAAAGCATGCCGATGCTGCTCTTTTTAGCACCCGCACATGGATTTGTGCCAAAACGCGTTTTAAGCATGCGCATGCATCTTTTGGTAGACGCGGACGCAGTTTTCTGCAAAACCACACGATATGCATGCAAATGGTGCTTTTGGCATAACGCGCGCGTGGATTTCTACCAAACGACGTGAAAAGCATG
>NW_027460666.1:0-44616 GCF_050947875.1 Dermacentor variabilis | reverse complement strand
GCAAATGGTGCTTTTGGCAGAACGCGCGTGTGGATTTCTACCAAACGACGTGAAAAGCATGCCGATGCTGCTCTTTTTAGCACCCGCACATGGATTTGTGCCAAAACGCGTTTTAAGCATGCGCATGCATCTTTTGGTAGACGCGGACGCAGTTTTCTGCAAAACCACACGATAGGCATGCAAATGGTGCTTTTGGCAGAACGCGCGCGTGGATTTGTACCAAACGACGTGAAAAGCATGCCGATGCTGCTCTTTTTAACATCCGCACATGGATTTGTGCCAAAACGCGTTTTTAGCATGCACATGCATCTTTTGGTAGACGCGGACGCAGTTTTCTGCAAAACCACACGATATGCATGCAAATGGTGCTTTTGGCAGAACGCGCGTGTGGATTTCTACCAAACGACGTGAAAAGCATGCCGATGCTGCTCTTTTTAACATCCGCACATGGATTTGTGCCAAAACGCGTTTTTAGCATGCACATGCATCTTTTGGTAGACGCGGACGCAGTTTTCTGCAAAACCACACGATATGCATGCAAATGGTGCTTTTGGCAGAACGCGCGTGTGGATTTCTACCAAACGACGTCAAAAGCATGCCGATGCTGCTCTTTTTAACATCCGCACATGGATTTGTGCCAAAACGCGTTTTTAGCATGCACATGCATCTTTTGGTAGACGCGGACGCAGTTTTCTGCAAAACCACACGATAGGCATGCAAATGGTGCTTTTGGCAGAACGCGCGTGTGGATTTCTACCAAACGACGTGAAAAGCATGCCGATGCTGCTCTTTTTAGCACCCGCACATGGATTTGTGCCAAAACGCGTTTTTAGCATGCACATGCATCTTTTGGTAGACGCGGACGCAGTTTTCTGCAAAACCACACGATATGCATGCAAATGGTGCTTTTGGCAGAACGCGCGTGTGGATTTCTACCAAACGACGTGAAAAGCATGCCGATGCTGCTCTTTTTAACATCCGCACATGGATTTGTGCCAAAGCGCGTTTTAAGCATGCGCATGCATCTTTTGGTAGACGCGGACGCAGTTTTCTGCAAAACCACACGATAGGCATGCAAATGGTGCTTTTGGCAGAACGCGCGTGTGGATTTCTACCAAACGACGTGAAAAGCATGCCGATGCTGCTCTTTTTAACATCCGCACATGGATTTGTGCCAAAGCGCGTTTTAAGCATGCGCATGCATCTTTTGGTAGACGCGGACGCAGTTTTCTGCAAAACCACACGATAGGCATGCAAATGGTGCTTTTGGCAGAACGCGCGTGTGGATTTCTACCAAACGACGTGAAAAGCATGCCGATGCTGCTCTTTTTAACATCCGCACATGGATTTGTGCCAAAGCGCGTTTTAAGCATGCGCATGCATCTTTTGGTAGACGCGGACGCAGTTTTCTGCAAAACCACACGATAGGCATGCAAATGGTGCTTTTGGCAGAACGCGCGCGTGGATTTCTACCAAACGACGTGAAAAGCATGCCGATGCTGCTCTTTTTAACATCCGCACATGGATTTGTGCCAAAACGCGTTTTTAGCATGCACATGCATCTTTTGGTAGACGCGGACGCAGTTTTCTGCAAAACCACACGATATGCATGCAAATGGTGCTTTTGGCAGAACGCGCGTGTGGATTTCTACCAAACGACGTGAAAAGCATGCCGATGCTGCTCTTTTTAACATCCGCACATGGATTTGTGCCAAAACGCGTTTTTAGCATGCGCATGCATCTTTTGGTAGACGCGGACGCAGTTTTCTGCAAAACCACACGATATGCATGCAAATGGTGCTTTTGGCAGAACGCGCGTGTGGATTTCTACCAAACGACGTGAAAAGCATGCCGATGCTGCTCTTTTTAACATCCGCACATGGATTTGTGCCAAAACGCGTTTTTAGCATGCACATGCATCTTTTGGTAGACGCGGACGCAGTTTTCTGCAAAACCACACGATATGCATGCAAATGGTGCTTTTGGCAGAACGCGCGTGTGGATTTCTACCAAACGACGTGAAAAGCATGCCGATGCTGCTCTTTTTAGCACCCGCACATGGATTTGTGCCAAAACGCGTTTTAAGCATGCGCATGCATCTTTTGGTAGACGCGGACGCAGTTTTCTGCAAAACCACACGATATGCATGCAAATGGTGCTTTTGGCAGAACGCGCGCGTGGATTTCTACCAAACGACGTGAAAAGCATGCCGATGCTGCTCTTTTTAACATCCGCACATGGATTTGTGCCAAAGCGCGTTTTAAGCATGCGCATGCATCTTTTGGTAGACGCGGACGCAGTTTTCTGCAAAACCACACGATATGCATGCAAATGGTGCTTTTGGCAGAACGCGCGTGTGGATTTCTACCAAACGACGTGAAAAGCATGCCGATGCTGCTCTTTTTAACATCCGCACATGGATTTGTGCCAAAACGCGTTTTTAGCATGCACATGCATCTTTTGGTAGACGCGGACGCAGTTTTCTGCAAAACCACACGATAGGCATGCAAATGGTGCTTTTGGCAGAACGCGCGTGTGGATTTCTACCAAACGACGTGAAAAGCATGCCGATGCTGCTCTTTTTAACATCCGCACATGGATTTGTGCCAAAGCGCGTTTTAAGCATGCGCATGCATCTTTTGGTAGACGCGGACGCAGTTTTCTGCAAAACCACACGATAGGCATGCAAATGGTGCTTTTGGCAGAACGCGCGCGTGGATTTCTACCAAACGACGTGAAAAGCATGCCGATGCTGCTCTTTTTAACATCCGCACATGGATTTGTGCCAAAACGCGTTTTTAGCATGCACATGCATCTTTTGGTAGACGCGGACGCAGTTTTCTGCAAAAACCACACGATATGCATGCAAATGGTGCTTTTGGCAGAACGCGCGTGTGGATTTCTACCAAACGACGTGAAAAGCATGCCGATGCTGCTCTTTTTAACATCCGCACATGGATTTGTGCCAAAACGCGTTTTTAGCATGCACATGCATCTTTTGGTAGACGCGGACGCAGTTTTCTGCAAAACCACACGATATGCATGCAAATGGTGCTTTTGGCAGAACGCGCGTGTGGATTTCTACCAAACGACGTGAAAAGCATGCCGATGCTGCTCTTTTTAACATCCGCACATGGATTTGTGCCAAAACGCGTTTTTAGCATGCACATGCATCTTTTGGTAGACGCGGACGCAGTTTTCTGCAAAACCACACGATATGCATGCAAATGGTGCTTTTGGCAGAACGCGCGTGTGGATTTCTACCAAACGACGTGAAAAGCATGCCGATGCTGCTCTTTTTAGCACCCGCACATGGATTTGTGCCAAAACGCGTTTTAAGCATGCGCATGCATCTTTTGGTAGACGCGGACGCAGTTTTCTGCAAAACCACACGATATGCATGCAAATGGTGCTTTTGGCAGAACGCGCGCGTGGATTTCTACCAAACGACGTGAAAAGCATGCCGATGCTGCTCTTTTTAACATCCGCACATGGATTTGTGCCAAAGCGCGTTTTAAGCATGCGCATGCATCTTTTGGTAGACGCGGACGCAGTTTTCTGCAAAACCACACGATATGCATGCAAATGGTGCTTTTGGCAGAACGCGCGTGTGGATTTCTACCAAACGACGTGAAAAGCATGCCGATGCTGCTCTTTTTAACATCCGCACATGGATTTGTGCCAAAACGCGTTTTTAGCATGCACATGCATCTTTTGGTAGACGCGGACGCAGTTTTCTGCAAAACCACACGATATGCATGCAAATGGTGCTTTCGGCAGAACGCGCGTGTGGATTTCTACCAAACGACGTGAAAAGCATGCCGATGCTGCTCTTTTTAGCACCCGCACATGGATTTGTGCCAAAACGCGTTTTAAGCATGCGCATGCATCTTTTGGTAGACGCGGACGCAGTTTTCTGCAAAACCACACGATATGCATGCAAATGGTGCTTTTGGCAGAACGCGCGCGTGGATTTCTACCAAACGACGTGAAAAGCATGCCGATGCTGCTCTTTTTAACATCCGCACATGGATTTGTGCCAAAACGCGTTTTTAGCATGCACATGCATCTTTTGGTAGACGCGGACGCAGTTTTCTGCAAAACCACACGATATGCATGCAAATGGTGCTTTTGGCAGAACGCGCGTGTGGATTTCTACCAAACGACGTGAAAAGCATGCCGATGCTGCTCTTTTTAACATCCGCACATGGATTTGTGCCAAAACGCGTTTTTAGCATGCACATGCATCTTTTGGTAGACGCGGACGCAGTTTTCTGCAAAACCACACGATATGCATGCAAATGGTGCTTTCGGCAGAACGCGCGTGTGGATTTCTACCAAACGACGTGAAAAGCATGCCGATGCTGCTCTTTTTAGCACCCGCACATGGATTTGTGCCAAAACGCGTTTTAAGCATGCGCATGCATCTTTTGGTAGACGCGGACGCAGTTTTCTGCAAAACCACACGATATGCATGCAAATGGTGCTTTTGGCAGAACGCGCGCGTGGATTTCTACCAAACGACGTGAAAAGCATGCCGATGCTGCTCTTTTTAATATCCGCACATGGATTTGTGCCAAAACGCGTTTTTAGCATGCACATGCATCTTTTGGTAGACGCGGACGCAGTTTTCTGCAAAACCACACGATATGCATGCAAATGGTGCTTTTGGCAGAACGCGCGTGTGGATTTCTACCAAACGACGTGAAAAGCATGCCGATGCTGCTCTTTTTAACATCCGCACATGGATTTGTGCCAAAACGCGTTTTTAGCATGCACATGCATCTTTTGGTAGACGCGGACGCAGTTTTCTGCAAAACCACACGATATGCATGCAAATGGTGCTTTTGGCAGAACGCGCGTGTGGATTTCTACCAAACGACGTGAAAAGCATGCCGATGCTGCTCTTTTTAACATCCGCACATGGATTTGTGCCAAAGCGCGTTTTAAGCATGCGCATGCATCTTTTGGTAGACGCGGACGCAGTTTTCTGCAAAACCACACGATAGGCATGCAAATGGTGCTTTTGGCAGAACGCGCGTGTGGATTTCTACCAAACGACGTGAAAAGCATGCCGATGCTGCTCTTTTTAGCACCCGCACATGGATTTGTGCCAAAACGCGTTTTAAGCATGCGCATGCATCTTTTGGTAGACGCGGACGCAGTTTTCTGCAAAACCACACGATATGCATGCAAATGGTGCTTTTGGCAGAACGCGCGCGTGGATTTCTACCAAACGACGTGAAAAGCATGCCGATGCTGCTCTTTTTAACATCCGCACATGGATTTGTGCCAAAACGCGTTTTTAGCATGCACATGCATCTTTTGGTAGACGCGGACGCAGTTTTCTGCAAAACCACACGATATGCATGCAAATGGTGCTTTTGGCAGAACGCGCGTGTGGATTTCTACCAAACGACGTGAAAAGCATGCCGATGCTGCTCTTTTTAGCACCCGCACATGGATTTGTGCCAAAACGCGTTTTAAGCATGCGCATGCATCTTTTGGTAGACGCGGACGCAGTTTTCTGCAAAACCACACGATATGCATGCAAATGGTGCTTTTGGCAGAACGCGCGCGTGGATTTCTACCAAACGACGTGAAAAGCATGCCGATGCTGCTCTTTTTAACATCCGCACATGGATTTGTGCCAAAACGCGTTTTTAGCATGCACATGCATCTTTTGGTAGACGCGGACGCAGTTTTCTGCAAAACCACACGATATGCATGCAAATGGTGCTTTTGGCAGAACGCGCGTGTGGATTTCTACCAAACGACGTGAAAAGCATGCCGATGCTGCTCTTTTTAACATCCGCACATGGATTTGTGCCAAAACGCGTTTTTAGCATGCACATGCATCTTTTGGTAGACGCGGACGCAGTTTTCTGCAAAACCACACGATATGCATCCAAATGGTGCTTTTGGCAGAACGCGCGTGTGGATTTCTACCAAACGACGTGAAAAGCATGCCGATGCTGCTCTTTTTAACATCCGCACATGGATTTGTGCCAAAGCGCGTTTTAAGCATGCGCATGCATCTTTTGGTAGACGCGGACGCAGTTTTCTGCAAAACCACACGATAGGCATGCAAATGGTGCTTTTGGCAGAACGCGCGTGTGGATTTCTACCAAACGACGTGAAAAGCATGCCGATGCTGCTCTTTTTAGCACCCGCACATGGATTTGTGCCAAAACGCGTTTTAAGCATGCGCATGCATCTTTTGGTAGACGCGGACGCAGTTTTCTGCAAAACCACACGATATGCATGCAAATGGTGCTTTTGGCAGAACGCGCGCGTGGATTTCTACCAAACGACGTGAAAAGCATGCCGATGCTGCTCTTTTTAGCACCCGCACATGGATTTGTGCCAAAACGCGTTTTAAGCATGCGCATGCATCTTTTGGTAGACGCGGACGCAGTTTTCTGCAAAACCACACGATAGGCATGCAAATGGTGCTTTTGGCAGAACGCGCGCGTGGATTTCTACCAAACGACGTGAAAAGAATGCCGATGCTGCTCTTTTTAACATCCGCACATGGATTTGTGCCAAAACGCGTTTTTAGCATGCACATGCATCTTTTGGTAGACGCGGACGCAGTTTTCTGCAAAACCACACGATATGCATGCAAATGGTGCTTTTGGCAGAACGCGCGTGTGGATTTCTACCAAACGACGTGAAAAGCATGCCGATGCTGCTCTTTTTAACATCCGCACATGGATTTGTGCCAAAACGCGTTTTAAGCATGCGCATGCATCTTTTGGTAGACGCGGACGCAGTTTTCTGCAAAACCACACGATATGCATGCAAATGGTGCTTTTGGCAGAACGCGCGCGTGGATTTCTACCAAACGACGTGAAAAGCATGCCGATGCTGCTCTTTTTAACATCCGATCATGGATTTGTGCCAAAACGCGTTTTTAGCATGCACATGCATCTTTTGGTAGACGCGGACGCAGTTTTCTGCAAAACCACACGATATGCATGCAAATGGTGCTTTTGGCAGAACGCGCGTGTGGATTTCTACCAAACGACGTGAAAAGCATGCCGATGCTGCTCTTTTTAACATCCGCACATGGATTTGTGCCAAAACGCGTTTTTAGCATGCACATGCATCTTTTGGTAGACGCGGACGCAGTTTTCTGCAAAACCACACGATATGCATGCAAATGGTGCTTTTGGCAGAACGCGCGTGTGGATTTCTACCAAACGACGTGAAAAGCATGCCGATGCTGCTCTTTTTAACATCCGCACATGGATTTGTGCCAAAACGCGTTTTAAGCATGCGCATGCATCTTTTGGTAGACGCGGACGCAGTTTTCTGCAAAACCACACGATAGGCATGCAAATGGTGCTTTTGGCAGAACGCGCGTGTGGATTTCTACCAAACGACGTGAAAAGCATGCCGATGCTGCTCTTTTTAGCACCCGCACATGGATTTGTGCCAAAACGCGTTTTAAGCATGCGCATGCATCTTTTGGTAGACGCGGACGCAGTTTTCTGCAAAACCACACGATAGGCATGCAAATGGTGCTTTTGGCAGAACGCGCGCGTGGATTTCTACCAAACGACGTGAAAAGCATGCCGATGCTGCTCTTTTTAACATCCGCACATGGATTTGTGCCAAAACGCGTTTTTAGCATGCACATGCATCTTTTGGTAGACGCGGACGCAGTTTTCTGCAAAACCACACGATATGCATGCAAATGGTGCTTTTGGCAGAACGCGCGTGTGGATTTCTACCAAACGACGTGAAAAGCATGCCGATGCTGCTCTTTTTAACATCCGCACATGGATTTGTGCCAAAACGCGTTTTTAGCATGCACATGCATCTTTTGGTAGACGCGGACGCAGTTTTCTGCAAAACCACACGATATGCATGCAAATGGTGCTTTTGGCAGAACGCGCGTGTGGATTTCTACCAAACGACGTGAAAAGCATGCCGATGCTGCTCTTTTTAACATCCGCACATGGATTTGTGCCAAAACGCGTTTTTAGCATGCACATGCATCTTTTGGTAGACGCGGACGCAGTTTTCTGCAAAACCACACGATAGGCATGCAAATGGTGCTTTTGGCAGAACGCGCGTGTGGATTTCTACCAAACGACCTGAAAAGCATGCCGATGCTGCTCTTTTTAGCACCCGCACATGGATTTGTGCCAAAACGCGTTTTTAGCATGCACATGCATCTTTTGGTAGACGCGGACGCAGTTTTCTGCAAAACCACACGATATGCATGCAAATGGTGCTTTTGGCAGAACGCGCGTGTGGATTTCTACCAAACGACGTGAAAAGCATGCCGATGCTGCTCTTTTTAACATCCGCACATGGATTTGTGCCAAAGCGCGTTTTAAGCATGCGCATGCATCTTTTGGTAGACGCGGACGCAGTTTTCTGCAAAACCACACGATAGGCATGCAAATGGTGCTTTTGGCAGAACGCGCGTGTGGATTTCTACCAAACGACGTGAAAAGCATGCCGATGCTGCTCTTTTTAACATCCGCACATGGATTTGTGCCAAAACGCGTTTTTAGCATGCACATGCATCTTTTGGTAGACGCGGACGCAGTTTTCTGCAAAACCACACGATATGCATGCAAATGATGCTTTTAGCAGAACGCGCGTGTGGATTTCTACCAAACGACGTGAAAAGCATGCCGATGCTGCTCTTTTTAACATCCGCACATGGATTTGTGCCAAAACGCGTTTTTAGCATGCGCATGCATCTTTTGGTAGACGCGGACGCAGTTTTCTGCAAAACCACACGATATGCATGCAAATGGTGCTTTTGGCAGAACGCGCGTGTGGATTTCTACCAAACGACGTGAAAAGCATGCCGATGCTGCTCTTTTTAACATCCGCACATGGATTTGTGCCAAAACGCGTTTTTAGCATGCACATGCATCTTTTGGTAGACGCGGACGCAGTTTTCTGCAAAACCACACGATATGCATGCAAATGGTGCTTTTGGCAGAACGCGCGTGTGGATTTCTACCAAACGACGTGAAAAGCATGCCGATGCTGCTCTTTTTAGCACCCGCACATGGATTTGTGCCAAACGCGTTTTAAGCATGCGCATGCATCTTTTGGTAGACGCGGACGCAGTTTTCTGCAAAACCACACGATATGCATGCAAATGGTGCTTTTGGCAGAACGCGCGCGTGGATTTCTACCAAACGACGTGAAAAGCATGCCGATGCTGCTCTTTTTAACATCCGCACATGGATTTGTGCCAAAGCGCGTTTTAAGCATGCGCATGCATCTTTTGGTAGACGCGGACGCAGTTTTCTGCAAAACCACACGATATGCATGCAAATGGTGCTTTTGGCAGAACGCGCGTGTGGATTTCTACCAAACGACGTGAAAAGCATGCCGATGCTGCTCTTTTTAACATCCGCACATGGATTTGTGCCAAAACGCGTTTTTAGCATGCACATGCATCTTTTGGTAGACGCGGACGCAGTTTTCTGCAAAACCACACGATATGCATGCAAATGGTGCTTTCGGCAGAACGCGCGTGTGGATTTCTACCAAACGACGTGAAAAGCATGCCGATGCTGCTCTTTTTAGCACCCGCACATGGATTTGTGCCAAAACGCGTTTTAAGCATGCGCATGCATCTTTTGGTAGACGCGGACGCAGTTTTCTGCAAAACCACACGATATGCATGCAAATGGTGCTTTTGGCAGAACGCGCGCGTGGATTTCTACCAAACGACGTGAAAAGCATGCCGATGCTGCTCTTTTTAACATCCGCACATGGATTTGTGCCAAAACGCGTTTTTAGCATGCACATGCATCTTTTGGTAGACGCGGACGCAGTTTTCTGCAAAACCACACGATATGCATGCAAATGGTGCTTTTGGCAGAACGCGCGTGTGGATTTCTACCAAACGACGTGAAAAGCATGCCGATGCTGCTCTTTTTAACATCCGCACATGGATTTGTGCCAAAACGCGTTTTTAGCATGCACATGCATCTTTTGGTAGACGCGGACGCAGTTTTCTGCAAAACCACACGATATGCATGCAAATGGTGCTTTCGGCAGAACGCGCGTGTGGATTTCTACCAAACGACGTGAAAAGCATGCCGATGCTGCTCTTTTTAGCACCCGCACATGGATTTGTGCCAAAACGCGTTTTAAGCATGCGCATGCATCTTTTGGTAGACGCGGACGCAGTTTTCTGCAAAACCACACGATATGCATGCAAATGGTGCTTTTGGCAGAACGCGCGCGTGGATTTCTACCAAACGACGTGAAAAGCATGCCGATGCTGCTCTTTTTAACATCCGCACATGGATTTGTGCCAAAACGCGTTTTTAGCATGCACATGCATCTTTTGGTAGACGCGGACGCAGTTTTCTGCAAAACCACACGATATGCATGCAAATGGTGCTTTTGGCAGAACGCGCGTGTGGATTTCTACCAAACGACGTGAAAAGCATGCCGATGCTGCTCTTTTTAGCACCCGCACATGGATTTGTGCCAAACGCGTTTTAAGCATGCGCATGCATCTTTTGGTAGACGCGGACGCAGTTTTCTGCAAAACCACACGATATGCATGCAAATGGTGCTTTTGGCAGAACGCGCGCGTGGATTTCTACCAAACGACGTGAAAAGCATGCCGATGCTGCTCTTTTTAACATCCGCACATGGATTTGTGCCAAAGCGCGTTTTAAGCATGCGCATGCATCTTTTGGTAGACGCGGACGCAGTTTTCTGCAAAACCACACGATATGCATGCAAATGGTGCTTTTGGCAGAACGCGCGTGTGGATTTCTACCAAACGACGTGAAAAGCATGCCGATGCTGCTCTTTTTAACATCCGCACATGGATTTGTGCCAAAACGCGTTTTTAGCATGCACATGCATCTTTTGGTAGACGCGGACGCAGTTTTCTGCAAAACCACACGATATGCATGCAAATGGTGCTTTCGGCAGAACGCGCGTGTGGATTTCTACCAAACGACGTGAAAAGCATGCCGATGCTGCTCTTTTTAGCACCCGCACATGGATTTGTGCCAAAACGCGTTTTAAGCATGCGCATGCATCTTTTGGTAGACGCGGACGCAGTTTTCTGCAAAACCACACGATATGCATGCAAATGGTGCTTTTGGCAGAACGCGCGCGTGGATTTCTACCAAACGACGTGAAAAGCATGCCGATGCTGCTCTTTTTAACATCCGCACATGGATTTGTGCCAAAACGCGTTTTTAGCATGCACATGCATCTTTTGGTAGACGCGGACGCAGTTTTCTGCAAAACCACACGATATGCATGCAAATGGTGCTTTTGGCAGAACGCGCGTGTGGATTTCTACCAAACGACGTGAAAAGCATGCCGATGCTGCTCTTTTTAACATCCGCACATGGATTTGTGCCAAAACGCGTTTTTAGCATGCACATGCATCTTTTGGTAGACGCGGACGCAGTTTTCTGCAAAACCACACGATATGCATGCAAATGGTGCTTTCGGCAGAACGCGCGTGTGGATTTCTACCAAACGACGTGAAAAGCATGCCGATGCTGCTCTTTTTAGCACCCGCACATGGATTTGTGCCAAAACGCGTTTTAAGCATGCGCATGCATCTTTTGGTAGACGCGGACGCAGTTTTCTGCAAAACCACACGATATGCATGCAAATGGTGCTTTTGGCAGAACGCGCGCGTGGATTTCTACCAAACGACGTGAAAAGCATGCCGATGCTGCTCTTTTTAACATCCGCACATGGATTTGTGCCAAAACGCGTTTTTAGCATGCACATGCATCTTTTGGTAGACGCGGACGCAGTTTTCTGCAAAACCACACGATATGCATGCAAATGGTGCTTTTGGCAGAACGCGCGTGTGGATTTCTACCAAACGACGTGAAAAGCATGCCGATGCTGCTCTTTTTAACATCCGCACATGGATTTGTGCCAAAACGCGTTTTTAGCATGCACATGCATCTTTTGGTAGACGCGGACGCAGTTTTCTGCAAAACCACACGATATGCATGCAAATGGTGCTTTTGGCAGAACGCGCGTGTGGATTTCTACCAAACGACGTGAAAAGCATGCCGATGCTGCTCTTTTTAACATCCGCACATGGATTTGTGCCAAAGCGCGTTTTAAGCATGCGCATGCATCTTTTGGTAGACGCGGACGCAGTTTTCTGCAAAACCACACGATAGGCATGCAAATGGTGCTTTTGGCAGAACGCGCGTGTGGATTTCTACCAAACGACGTGAAAAGCATGCCGATGCTGCTCTTTTTAGCACCCGCACATGGATTTGTGCCAAAACGCGTTTTAAGCATGCGCATGCATCTTTTGGTAGACGCGGACGCAGTTTTCTGCAAAACCACACGATATGCATGCAAATGGTGCTTTTGGCAGAACGCGCGCGTGGATTTCTACCAAACGACGTGAAAAGCATGCCGATGCTGCTCTTTTTAACATCCGCACATGGATTTTTGCCAAAACGCGTTTTTAGCATGCACATGCATCTTTTGGTAGACGCGGACGCAGTTTTCTGCAAAACCACACGATATGCATGCAAATGGTGCTTTTGGCAGAACGCGCGTGTGGATTTCTACCAAACGACGTGAAAAGCATGCCGATGCTGCTCTTTTTAGCACCCGCACATGGATTTGTGCCAAAACGCGTTTTAAGCATGCGCATGCATCTTTTGGTAGACGCGGACGCAGTTTTCTGCAAAACCACACGATATGCATGCAAATGGTGCTTTTGGCAGAACGCGCGCGTGGATTTCTACCAAACGACGTGAAAAGCATGCCGATGCTGCTCTTTTTAACATCCGCACATGGATTTGTGCCAAAGCGCGTTTTAAGCATGCGCATGCATCTTTTGGTAGACGCGGACGCAGTTTTCTGCAAAACCACACGATAGGCATGCAAATGGTGCTTTTGGCAGAACGCGCGTGTGGATTTCTACCAAACGACGTGAAAAGCATGCCGATGCTGCTCTTTTTAACATCCGCACATGGATTTGTGCCAAAGCGCGTTTTAAGCATGCGCATGCATCTTTTGGTAGACGCGGACGCAGTTTTCTGCAAAACCACACGATATGCATGCAAATGGTGCTTTTGGCAGAACGCGCGTGTGGATTTCTACCAAACGACGTGAAAAGCATGCCGATGCTGCTCTTTTTAACATCCGCACATGGATTTGTGCCAAAACGCGTTTTAAGCATGCGCATGCATCTTTTGGTAGACGCGGACGCAGTTTTCTGCAAAACCACACGATAGGCATGCAAATGGTGCTTTTGGCAGAACGCGCGCGTGGATTTCTACCAAACGACGTGAAAAGCATGCCGATGCTGCTCTTTTTAACATCCGCACATGGATTTGTGCCAAAACGCGTTTTTAGCATGCACATGCATCTTTTGGTAGACGCGGACGCAGTTTTCTGCAAAACCACACGATATGCATGCAAATGGTGCTTTTGGCAGAACGCGCGTGTGGATTTCTACCAAACGACGTGAAAAGCATGCCGATGCTGCTCTTTTTAACATCCGCACATGGATTTGTGCCAAAACGCGTTTTTAGCATGCACATGCATCTTTTGGTAGACGCGGACGCAGTTTTCTGCAAAACCACACGATATGCATGCAAATGGTGCTTTTGGCAGAACGCGCGTGTGGATTTCTACCAAACGACGTGAAAAGCATGCCGATGCTGCTCTTTTTAACATCCGCACATGGATTTGTGCCAAAACGCGTTTTAAGCATGCGCATGCATCTTTTGGTAGACGCGGACGCAGTTTTCTGCAAAACCACACGATAGGCATGCAAATGGTGCTTTTGGCAGAACGCGCGTGTGGATTTCTACCAAACGACGTGAAAAGCATGCCGATGCTGCTCTTTTTAGCACCCGCACATGGATTTGTGCCAAAACGCGTTTTAAGCATGCGCATGCATCTTTTGGTAGACGCGGACGCAGTTTTCTGCAAAACCACACGATATGCATGCAAATGGTGCTTTTGGCAGAACGCGCGCGTGGATTTCTACCAAACGACGTGAAAAGCATGCCGATGCTGCTCTTTTTAACATCCGCACATGGATTTGTGCCAAAGCGCGTTTTAAGCATGCGCATGCGTCTTTTGGTAGACGCGGACGCAGTTTTCTGCAAAACCACACGATAGGCATGCAAATGGTGCTTTTGGCAGAACGCGCGTGTGGATTTCTACCAAACGACGTGAAAAGCATGCCGATGCTGCTCTTTTTAACATCCGCACATGGATTTGTGCCAAAGCGCGTTTTAAGCATGCGCATGCATCTTTTGGTAGACGCGGACGCAGTTTTCTGCAAAACCACACGATATGCATGCAAATGGTGCTTTTGGCAGAACGCGCGCGTGGATTTCTACCAAACGACGTGAAAAGCATGCCGATGCTGCTCTTTTTAACATCCGCACATGGATTTGTGCCAAAACGCGTTTTAAGCATGCGCATGCATCTTTTGGTAGACGCCGACGCAGTTTTCTGCAAAACCACACGATAGGCATGCAAATGGTGCTTTTGGCAGAACGCGCGCGTGGATTTCTACCAAACGACGTGAAAAGCATGCCGATGCTGCTCTTTTTAACATCCGCACATGGATTTGTGCCAAAACGCGTTTTTAGCATGCACATGCATCTTTTGGTAGACGCGGACGCAGTTTTCTGCAAAACCACACGATATGCATGCAAATGGTGCTTTTGGCAGAACGCGCGTGTGGATTTCTACCAAACGACGTGAAAAGCATGCCGATGCTGCTCTTTTTAGCACCCGCACATGGATTTGTGCCAAAACGCGTTTTAAGCATGCGCATGCATCTTTTGGTAGACGCGGACGCAGTTTTCTGCAAAACCACACGATATGCATGCAAATGGTGCTTTTGGCAGAACGCGCGCGTGGATTTCTACCAAACGACGTGAAAAGCATGCCGATGCTGCTCTTTTTAACATCCGCACATGGATTTGTGCCAAAGCGCGTTTTAAGCATGCGCATGCATCTTTTGGTAGACGCGGACGCAGTTTTCTGCAAAACCACACGATAGGCATGCAAATGGTGCTTTTGGCAGAACGCGCGTGTGGATTTCTACCAAAGGACGTGAAAAGCATGCCGATGCTGCTCTTTTTAACATCCGCACATGGATTTGTGCCAAAGCGCGTTTTAAGCATGCGCATGCATCTTTTGGTAGACGCGGACGCAGTTTTCTGCAAAACCACACGATAGGCATGCAAATGGTGCTTTTGGCAGAACGCGCGCGTGGATTTCTACCAAACGACGTGAAAAGCATGCCGATGCTGCTCTTTTTAACATCCGCACATGGATTTGTGCCAAAACGCGTTTTTAGCATGCACATGCATCTTTTGGTAGACGCGGACGCAGTTTTCTGCAAAACCACACTATATGCATGCAAATGGTGCTTTTGGCAGAACGCGCGTGTGGATTTCTACCAAACGACGTGAAAAGCATGCCGATGCTGCTCTTTTTAACATCCGCACATGGATTTGTGCCAAAACGCGTTTTTAGCATGCGCATGCATCTTTTGGTAGACGCGGACGCAGTTTTCTGCAAAACCACACGATATGCATGCAAATGGTGCTTTTGGCAGAACGCGCGTGTGGATTTCTACCAAACGACGTGAAAAGCATGCCGATGCTGCTCTTTTTAACATCCGCACATGGATTTGTGCCAAAACGCGTTTTTAGCATGCACATGCATCTTTTGGTAGACGCGGACGCAGTTTTCTGCAAAACCACACGATATGCATGCAAATGGTGCTTTTGGCAGAACGCGCGCGTGGATTTCTACCAAACGACGTGAAAAGCATGCCGATGCTGCTCTTTTTAACATCCGCACATGGATTTGTGCCAAAACGCGTTTTTAGCATGCACATGCATCTTTTGGTAGACGCGGACGCAGTTTTCTGCAAAACCACACGATATGCATGCAAATGGTGCTTTTGGCAGAACGCGCGTGTGGATTTCTACCAAACGACGTGAAAAGCATGCCGATGCTGCTCTTTTTAACATCCGCACATGGATTTGTGCCAAAACGCGTTTTAAGCATGCGCATGCATCTTTTGGTAGACGCGGACGCAGTTTTCTGCAAAACCACACGATAGGCATGCAAATGGTGCTTTTGGCAGAACGCGCGTGTGGATTTCTACCAAACGACGTGAAAAGCATGCCGATGCTGCTCTTTTTAGCACCCGCACATGGATTTGTGCCAAAACGCGTTTTAAGCATGCGCATGCATCTTTTGGTAGACGCGGACGCAGTTTTCTGCAAAACCACACGATAGGCATGCAAATGGTGCTTTTGGCAGAACGCGCGCGTGGATTTCTACCAAACGACGTGAAAAGCATGCCGATGCTGCTCTTTTTAACATCCGCACATGGATTTGTGCCAAAACGCGTTTTTAGCATGCACATGCATCTTTTGGTAGACGCGGACGCAGTTTTCTGCAAAACCACACGATATGCATGCAAATGGTGCTTTTGGCAGAACGCGCGTGTGGATTTCTACCAAACTACGTGAAAAGCATGCCGATGCTGCTCTTTTTAACATCCGCACATGGATTTGTGCCAAAACGCGTTTTAAGCATGCGCATGCATCTTTTGGTAGACGCGGACGCAGTTTTCTGCAAAACCACACGATATGCATGCAAATGGTGCTTTTGGCAGAACGCGCGCGTGGATTTCTACCAAACGACGTGAAAAGCATGCCGATGCTGCTCTTTTTAACATCCGCACATGGATTTGTGCCAAAGCGCGTTTTAAGCATGCGCATGCATCTTTTGGTAGACGCGGACGCAGTTTTCTGCAAAACCACACGATAGGCATGCAAATGGTGCTTTTGGCAGAACGCGCGTGTGGATTTCTACCAAACGACGTGAAAAGCATGCCGATGCTGCTCTTTTTAACATCCGCACATGGATTTGTGCCAAAGCGCGTTTTAAGCATGCGCATGCATCTTTTGGTAGACGCGGACGCAGTTTTCTGCAAAACCACACGATATGCATGCAAATGGTGCTTTTGGCAGAACGCGCGTGTGGATTTCTACCAAACGACGTGAAAAGCATGCCGATGCTGCTCTTTTTAACATCCGCACATGGATTTGTGCCAAAACGCGTTTTAAGCATGCGCATGCATCTTTTGGTAGACGCGGACGCAGTTTTCTGCAAAACCACACGATAGGCATGCAAATGGTGCTTTTGGCAGAACGCGCGCGTGGATTTCTACCAAACGACGTGAAAAGCATGCCGATGCTGCTCTTTTTAACATCCGCACATGGATTTGTGCCAAAACGCGTTTTTAGCATGCACATGCATCTTTTGGTAGACGCGGACGCAGTTTTCTGCAAAACCACACGATAGGCATGCAAATGGTGCTTTTGGCAGAACGCGCGTGTGGATTTCTACCAAACGACGTGAAAAGCATGCCGATGCTGCTGTTTTTAGCACCCGCACATGGATTTGTGCCAAAACGCGTTTTAAGCATGCGCATGCATCTTTTGGTAGACGCGGACGCAGTTTTCTGCAAAACCACACGATAGGCATGCAAATGGTGCTTTTGGCAGAACGCGCGCGTGGATTTCTACCAAACGACGTGAAAAGCATGCCGATGCTGCTCTTTTTAACATCCGCACATGGATTTGTGCCAAAACGCGTTTTTAGCATGCACATGCATCTTTTGGTAGACGCGGACGCAGTTTTCTGCAAAACCACACGATTGCATGCAAATGGTGCTTTTGGCAGAACGCGCGCGTGGATTTCTACCAAAAGACGTGAAAAGCATGCCGATGCTGCTCTTTTTAACATCCGCACATGGATTTGTGCCAAAGCGCGTTTTAAGCATGCGCATGCATCTTTTGGTAGACGCGGACGCAGTTTTCTGCAAAACCACACGATAGGCATGCAAATGGTGCTTTTGGCAGAACGCGCGCGTGGATTTCTACCAAACGACGTGAAAAGCATGCCGATGCTGCTCTTTTTAGCACCCGCACATGGATTTGTGCCAAAACGCGTTTTAAGCATGCGCATGCATCTTTTGGTAGACGCGGACGCAGTTTTCTGCAAAACCACACGATATGCATGCAAATGGTGCTTTTGGCAGAACGCGCGCGTGGATTTCTATCAAACGACGTGAAAAGCATGCCGATGCTGCTCTTTTTAGCACCCGCACATGGATTTGTGCCAAAACGCGTTTTAAGCATGCGCATGCATCTTTTGGTAGACGCGGACGCAGTTTTCTGCAAAACCACACGATATGCATGCAAATGGTGCTTTTGGCAGAACGCGCGCGTGGATTTCTACCAAACGACGTGAAAAGCATGCCGATGCTGCTCTTTTTAACATCCGCACATGGATTTGTGCCAAAGCGCGTTTTAAGCATGCGCATGCATCTTTTGGTAGACGCGGACGCAGTTTTCTGCAAAACCACACGATATGCATGCAAATGGTGCTTTTGGCAGAACGCGCGTGTGGATTTCTACCAAACGACGTGAAAAGCATGCCGATGCTGCTCTTTTTAACATCCGCACATGGATTTGTGCCAAAACGCGTTTTTAGCATGCACATGCATCTTTTGGTAGACGCGGACGCAGTTTTCTGCAAAACCACACGATATGCATGCAAATGGTGCTTTTCGCAGAACGCGCGTGTGGATTTCTACCAAACGACGTGAAAAGCATGCCGATGCTGCTCTTTTTAACATCCGCACATGGATTTGTGCCAAAGCGCGTTTTAAGCATGCGCATGCATCTTTTGGTAGACGCGGACGCAGTTTTCTGCAAAACCACACGATATGCATGCAAATGGTGCTTTTGGCAGAACGCGCGTGTGGATTTCTACCAAACGACGTGAAAAGCATGCCGATGCTGCTCTTTTTAACATCCGCACATGGATTTGTGCCAAAACGCGTTTTTAGCATGCACATGCATCTTTTGGTAGACGCGGACGCAGTTTTCTGCAAAACCACACGATATGCATGCAAATGGTGCTTTTGGCAGAACGCGCGTGTGGAATTCTACCAAACGACGTGAAAAGCATGCCGATGCTGCTCTTTTTAGCACCCGCACATGGATTTGTGCCAAAACGCGTTTTAAGCATGCGCATGCATCTTTTGGTAGATGCGGACGCAGTTTTCTGCAAAACCACACGATATGCATGCAAATGGTGGTTTTGGCAGAACGCGCGCGTGGATTTCTACCAAACGACGTGAAAAGCATGCCGATGCTGCTCTTTTTAACATCCGCACATGGATTTGTGCCAAAACGCGTTTTAAGCATGCGCATGCATCTTTTGGTAGACGCGGACGCAGTTTTCTGCAAAACCACACGATATGCATGCAAATGGTGCTTTTGGCAGAACGCGCGTGTGGATTTCTACCAAACGACGTGAAAAGCATGCCGATGCTGCTCTTTTTAACATCCGCACATGGATTTGTGCCAAAACGCGTTTTTAGCATGCACATGCATCTTTTGGTAGACGCGGACGCAGTTTTCTGCAAAACCACACGATATGCATGCAAATGGTGCTTTTCGCAGAACGCGCGTGTGGATTTCTACCAAACGACGTGAAAAGCATGCCGATGCTGCTCTTTTTAACATCCGCACATGGATTTGTGCCAAAACGCGTTTTAAGCATGCGCATGCATCTTTTGGTAGACGCGGACGCAGTTTTCTGCAAAACCACACGATATGCATGCAAATGGTGCTTTTGGCAGAACGCGCGCGTGGATTTCTACCAAACGACGTGAAAAGCATGCCGATGCTGCTCTTTTTAGCACCCGCACATGGATTTGTGCCAAAACGCGTTTTAAGCATGCGCATGCATCTTTTGGTAGACGCGGACGCAGTTTTCTGCAAAACCACACGATATGCATGCAAATGGTGCTTTTGGCAGAACGCGTGTGTGGATTTCTACCAAACGACGTGAAAAGCATGCCGATGCTGCTCTTTTTAACATCCGCACATGGATTTGTGCCAAAACGCGTTTTAAGCATGCGCATGCATCTTTTGGTAGACGCGGACGCAGTTTTCTGCAAAACCACACGATAGGCATGCAAATGGTGCTTTTGGCAGAACGCACGCGTGGATTTCTACCAAACGACGTGAAAAGCATGCCGATGCTGCTCTTTTTAACATCCGCACATGGATTTGTGCCAAAACGCGTTTTAAGCATGCGCATGCATCTTTTGGTAGACGCGGACGCAGTTTTCTGCAAAACCACACGATATGCATGCAAATGGTGCTTTTGGCAGAACGCGCGCGTGGATTTCTACCAAACGACGTGAAAAGCATGCCGATGCTGCTCTTTTTAACATCCGCACATGGATTTGTGCCAAAGCGCGTTTTAAGCATGCGCATGCATCTTTTGGTAGACGCGGACGCAGTTTTCTGCAAAACCACACGATAGGCATGCAAATGGTGCTTTTGGCAGAACGCGCGCGTGGATTTCTACCAAACGACGTGAAAAGCATGCCGATGCTGCTCTTTTTAGCACCCGCACATGGATTTGTGCCAAAACGCGTTTTAAGCATGCGCATGCATCTTTTGGTAGACGCGGACGCAGTTTTCTGCAAAACCACACGATATGCATGCAAATGGTGCTTTTGGCAGAACGCGCGCGTGGATTTCTATCAAACGACGTGAAAAGCATGCCGATGCTGCTCTTTTTAGCACCCGCACATGGATTTGTGCCAAAACGCGTTTTAAGCATGCGCATGCATCTTTTGGTAGACGCGGACGCAGTTTTCTGCAAAACCACACGATATGCATGCAAATGGTGCTTTTGGCAGAACGCGCGCGTGGATTTCTACCAAACGACGTGAAAAGCATGCCGATGCTGCTCTTTTTAACATCCGCACATGGATTTGTGCCAAAGCGCGTTTTAAGCATGCGCATGCATCTTTTGGTAGACGCGGACGCAGTTTTCTGCAAAACCACACGATATGCATGCAAATGGTGCTTTTGGCAGAACGCGCGTGTGGATTTCTACCAAACGACGTGAAAAGCATGCCGATGCTGCTCTTTTTAACATCCGCACATGGATTTGTGCCAAAACGCGTTTTTAGCATGCACATGCATCTTTTGGTAGACGCGGACGCAGTTTTCTGCAAAACCACACGATATGCATGCAAATGGTGCTTTTCGCAGAACGCGCGTGTGGATTTCTACCAAACGACGTGAAAAGCATGCCGATGCTGCTCTTTTTAACATCCGCACATGGATTTGTGCCAAAGCGCGTTTTAAGCATGCGCATGCATCTTTTGGTAGACGCGGACGCAGTTTTCTGCAAAACCACACGATATGCATGCAAATGGTGCTTTTGGCAGAACGCGCGTGTGGATTTCTACCAAACGACGTGAAAAGCATGCCGATGCTGCTCTTTTTAACATCCGCACATGGATTTGTGCCAAAACGCGTTTTTAGCATGCACATGCATCTTTTGGTAGACGCGGACGCAGTTTTCTGCAAAACCACACGATATGCATGCAAATGGTGCTTTTGGCAGAACGCGCGTGTGGAATTCTACCAAACGACGTGAAAAGCATGCCGATGCTGCTCTTTTTAGCACCCGCACATGGATTTGTGCCAAAACGCGTTTTAAGCATGCGCATGCATCTTTTGGTAGATGCGGACGCAGTTTTCTGCAAAACCACACGATATGCATGCAAATGGTGGTTTTGGCAGAACGCGCGCGTGGATTTCTACCAAACGACGTGAAAAGCATGCCGATGCTGCTCTTTTTAACATCCGCACATGGATTTGTGCCAAAACGCGTTTTAAGCATGCGCATGCATCTTTTGGTAGACGCGGACGCAGTTTTCTGCAAAACCACACGATATGCATGCAAATGGTGCTTTTGGCAGAACGCGCGTGTGGATTTCTACCAAACGACGTGAAAAGCATGCCGATGCTGCTCTTTTTAGCACCCGCACATGGATTTGTGCCAAAACGCGTTTTAAGCATGCGCATGCATCTTTTGGTAGACGCGGACGCAGTTTTCTGCAAAACCACACGATATGCATGCAAATGGTGCTTTTGGCAGAACGCGCGCGTGGATTTCTACCAAACGACGTGAAAAGCATGCCGATGCTGCTCTTTTTAACATCCGCACATGGATTTGTGCCAAAACGCGTTTTTAGCATGCACATGCATCTTTTGGTAGACGCGGACGCAGTTTTCTGCAAAACCACACGATATGCATGCAAATGGTGCTTTTGGCAGAACGCGCGTGTGGATTTCTACCAAACGACGTGAAAAGCATGCCGATGCTGCTCTTTTTAGCACCCGCACATGGATTTGTGCCAAAACGCGTTTTAAGCATGCGCATGCATCTTTTGGTAGACGCGGACGCAGTTTTCTGCAAAACCACACGATATGCATGCAAATGGTGCTTTTGGCAGAACGCGCGTGTGGATTTCTACCAAACGACGTGAAAAGCATGCCGATGCTGCTCTTTTTAACATCCGCACATGGATTTGTGCCAAAACGCGTTTTAAGCATGCGCATGCATCTTTTGGTAGACGCGGACGAAGTTTTCTGCAAAACCACACGATAGGCATGCAAATGGTGCTTTTGGCAGAACGCGCGCGTGGATTTCTACCAAACGACGTGAAAAGCATGCCGATGCTGCTCTTTTTAACATCCGCACATGGATTTGTGCCAAAACGCGTTTTAAGCATGCGCATGCATCTTTTGGTAGACGCGGACGCAGGTTTCTGCAAAACCCACGATATGCATGCAAATGGTGCTTTTGGCAGAACGCGCGCGTGGATTTCTACCAAACGACGTGAAAAGCATGCCGATGCTGCTCTTTTTAACATCCGCACATGGATTTGTGCCAAAACGCGTTTTTAGCATGCACATGCATCTTTTGGTAGACGCGGACGCAGTTTTCTGCAAAACCACACGATATGCATGCAAATGGTGCTTTTGGCAGAACGCGCGTGTGGATTTCTACCAAACGACGTGAAAAGCATGCCGATGCTGCTCTTTTTAGCACCCGCACATGGATTTGTGCCAAAACGCGTTTTAAGCATGCGCATGCATCTTTTGGTAGACGCGGACGCAGTTTTCTGCAAAACCACACGATATGCATGCAAATGGTGCTTTTGGCAGAACGCGCGTGTGGATTTCTACCAAACGACGTGAAAAGCATGCCGATGCTGCTCTTTTTAACATCCGCACATGGATTTGTGCCAAAACGCGTTTTAAGCAAGCGCATGCATCTTTTGGTAGACGCGGACGCAGTTTTCTGCAAAACCACACGATAGGCATGCAAATGGTGCTTTTGGCAGAACGCGCGCGTGGATTTCTACCAAACGACGTGAAAAGCATGCCGATGCTGCTCTTTTTAACATCCGCACATGGATTTGTGCCAAAACGCGTTTTAAGCATGCGCATGCATCTTTTGGTAGACGCGGACGCAGTTTTCTGCAAAACCACACGATATGCATGCAAATGGTGCTTTTGGCAGAACGCACGCGTGGATTTCTACCAAACGACGTGAAAAGCATGCCGATGCTGCTCTTTTTAGCACCCGCACATGGATTTGTGCCAAAACGCGTTTTAAGCATGCGCATGCATCTTTTGGTAGACGCGGACGCAGTTTTCTGCAAAACCACACGATATGCATGCAAATGGTGCTTTTGGCAGAACGCGCGTGTGGATTTCTACCAAACGACGTGAAAAGCATGCCGATGCTGCTCTTTTTAACATCCGCACATGGATTTGTGCCAAAACGCGTTTTAAGCATGCGCATGCATCTTTTGGTAGACGCGGACGCAGTTTTCTGCAAAACCACACGATAGGCATGCAAATGGTGCTTTTGGCAGAACGCGCGCGTGGATTTCTACCAAACGACGTGAAAAGCATGCCGATGCTGCTCTCTTTAACATCCGCACATGGATTTGTGCCAAAACGCGTTTTAAGCATGCGCATGCATCTTTTGGTAGACGCGGACGCAGTTTTCTGCAAAACCACACGATATGCATGCAAATGGTGCTTTTGGCAGAACGCGCGCGTGGATTTCTACCAAACGACGTGAAAAGCATGCCGATGCTGCTCTTTTTAACATCCGCACATGGATTTGTGCCAAAGCGCGTTTTAAGCATGCGCATGCATCTTTTGGTAGACGCGGACGCAGTTTTCTGCAAAACCACACGATATGCATGCAAATGGTGCTTTTGGCAGAACGCGCGCGTGGATTTCTACCAAACGACGTGAAAAGCATGCCGATGCTGCTCTTTTTAGCACCCGCACATGGATTTGTGCCAAAACGCGTTTTAAGCATGCGCATGCATCTTTTGGTAGACGCGGACGCAGTTTTCTGCAAAACCACACGATATGCATGCAAATGGTGCTTTTGGCAGAACGCGCGCGTGGATTTCTACCAAACGACGTGAAAAGCATGCCGATGCTGCTCTTTTTAACATCCGCACATGGATTTGTGCCAAAACGCGTTTTAAGCATGCGCATGCATCTTTTGGTAGACGCGGACGCAGTTTTCTGCAAAACCACACGATATGCATGCAAATGGTGCTTTTGGCAGAACGCGCGCGTGGATTTCTACCAAACGACGTGAAAAGCATGCCGATGTTGCTCTTTTTAACATCCGCACATGGATTTGTGCCAAAGCGCGTTTTAAGCATGCGCATGCATCTTTTGGTAGACGCGGACGCAGTTTTCTGCAAAACCACACGATAGGCATGCAAATGGTGCTTTTGGCAGAACGCGCGCGTGGATTTCTACCAAACGACGTGAAAAGCATGCCGATGCTGCTCTTTTTAGCACCCGCACATGGATTTGTGCCAAAACGCGTTTTAAGCATGCGCATGCATCTTCTGGTAGACGCGGACGCAGTTTTCTGCAAAACCACACGATATGCATGCAAATGGTGCTTTTGGCAGAACGCGCGCGTGGATTTCTACCAAACGACGTGAAAAGCATGCCGATGCTGCTCTTTTTAGCACCCGCACATGGATTTGTGCCAAAACGCGTTTTAAGCATGCGCATGCATCTTTTGGTAGACGCGGACGCAGTTTTCTGCAAAACCACACGATATGCATGCAAATGGTGCTTTTGGCAGAACGCGCGCGTGGATTTCTACCAAACGACGTGAAAAGCATGCCGATGCTGCTCTTTTTAACATCCGCACATGGATTTGTGCCAAAGCGCGTTTTAAGCATGCGCATGCATCTTTTGGTAGACGCGGACGCAGTTTTCTGCAAAACCACACGATATGCATGCAAATGGTGCTTTTGGCAGAACGCGCGTGTGGATTTCTACCAAACGACGTGAAAAGCATGCCGATGCTGCTCTTTTTAACATCCGCACATGGATTTGTGCCAAAACGCGTTTTTAGCATGCACATGCATCTTTTGGTAGACGCGGACGCAGTTTTCTGCAAAACCACACGATATGCATGCAAATGGTGCTTTTCGCAGAACGCGCGTGTGGATATCTACCAAACGACGTGAAAAGCGTGCCGATGCTGCTCTTTTTAACATCCGCACATGGATTTGTGCCAAAGCGCGTTTTAAGCATGCGCATGCATCTTTTGGTAGACGCGGACGCAGTTTTCTGCAAAACCACACGATATGCATGCAAATGGTGCTTTTGGCAGAACGCGCGTGTGGATTTCTACCAAACGACGTGAAAAGCATGCCGATGCTGCTCTTTTTAACATCCGCACATGGATTTGTGCCAAAACGCGTTTTTAGCATGCACATGCATCTTTTGGTAGACGCGGACGCAGTTTTCTGCAAAACCACACGATATGCATGCAAATGGTGCTTTTGGCAGAACGCGCGTGTGGATTTCTACCAAACGACGTGAAAAGCATGCCGATGCTGCTCTTTTTAGCACCCGCACATGGATTTGTGCCAAAACGCGTTTTAAGCATGCGCATGCATCTTTTGGTAGATGCGGACGCAGTTTTCTGCAAAACCACACGATATGCATGCAAATGGTGGTTTTGGCAGAACGCGCGCGTGGATTTCTACCAAACGACGTGAAAAGCATGCCGATGCTGCTCTTTTTAACATCCGCACATGGATTTGTGCCAAAACGCGTTTTAAGCATGCGCATGCATCTTTTGGTAGACGCGGACGCAGTTTTCTGCAAAACCACACGATATGCATGCAAATGGTGCTTTTGGCAGAACGCGCGTGTGGATTTCTACCAAACGACGTGAAAAGCATGCCGATGCTGCTCTTTTTAGCACCCGCACATGGATTTGTGCCAAAACGCGTTTTAAGCATGCGCATGCATCTTTTGGTAGACGCGGACGCAGTTTTCTGCAAAACCACACGATATGCATACAAATGGTGCTTTTGGCAGAACGCGCGCGTGGATTTCTACCAAACGACGTGAAAAGCATGCCGATGCTGCTCTTTTTAACATCCGCACATGGATTTGTGCCAAAACGCGTTTTTAGCATGCACATGCATCTTTTGGTAGACGCGGGCGCAGTTTTCTGCAAAACCACACGATATGCATGCAAATGGTGCTTTTGGCAGAACGCGCGTGTGGATTTCTACCAAACGACGTGAAAAGCATGCCGATGCTGCTCTTTTTAGCACCCGCACATGGATTTGTGCCAAAACGCGTTTTAAGCATGTGCATGCATCTTTTGGTAGACGCGGACGCAGTTTTCTGCAAAACCACACGATATGCATGCAAATGGTGCTTTTGGCAGAACGCGCGTGTGGATTTCTACCAAACGACGTGAAAAGCATGCCGATGCTGCTCTTTTTAACATCCGCACATGGATTTGTGCCAAAGCGCGTTTTAAGCATGCGCATGCATCTTTTGGTAGACGCGGACGCAGTTTTCTGCAAAACCACACGATAGGCATGCAAATGGTGCTTTTGGCAGAACGCGCGCGTGGATTTCTACCAAACGACGTGAAAAGCATGCCGATGCTGCTCTTTTTAACATCCGCACATGGATTTGTGCCAAAACGCGTTTTAAGCATGCGCATGCATCTTTCGGTAGACGCGGACGCAGTTTTCTGCAAAACCACACGATAGGCATGCAAATGGTGCTTTTGGCAGAACGCACGCGTGGATTTCTACCAAACGACGTGAAAAGCATGCCGATGCTGCTCTTTTTAACATCCGCACATGGATTTGTGCCAAAACGCGTTTTAAGCATGCGCATGCATCTTTTGGTAGACGCGGACGCAGTTTTCTGCAAAACCACACGATAGGCATGCAAATGGTGCTTTTGGCAGAACGCGCGCGTGGATTTCTACCAAACGACGTGAAAAGCATGCCAATGCTGCTCTTTTTAGCACCCGCACATGGATTTGTGCCAAAACGCGTTTTAAGCATGCGCCTGCATCTTTTGGTAGACGCGGACGCAGTTTTCTGCAAAACCACACGATATGCATGCAAATGGTGCTTTTGGCAGAACGCGCGCGTGGATTTCTACCAAACGACGTGAAAAGCATGCCGATGCTGCTCTTTTTAGCACCCGCACATGGATTTGTGCCAAAACGCGTTTTAAGCATGCGCATGCATCTTTTGGTAGACGCGGACGCAGTTTTCTGCAAAACCACACGATATGCATGCAAATGGTGCTTTTGGCAGAACGCGCGCGTGGATTTCTACCAAACGACGTGAAAAGCATGCCGATGCTGCTCTTTTTAACATCCGCACATGGATTTGTGCCAAAGCGCGTTTTAAGCATGCGCATGCATCTTTTGGTAGACGCGGACGCAGTTTTCTGCAAAACCACACGATATGCATGCAAATGGTGCTTTTGGCAGAACGCGCGTGTGGATTTCTACCAAACGACGTGAAAAGCATGCCGATGCTGCTCTTTTTAACATCCGCACATGGATTTGTGCCAAAACGCGTTTTTAGCATGCACATGCATCTTTTGGTAGACGCGGACGCAGTTTTCTGCAAAACCACACGATATGCATGCAAATGGTGCTTTTCGCAGAACGCGCGTGTGGATTTCTACCAAACGACGTGAAAAGCATGCCGATGCTGCTCTTTTTAACATCCGCACATGGATTTGTGCCAAAACGCGTTTTAAGCATGCGCATGCATCTTTTGGTAGACGCGGACGCAGTTTTCTGCAAAACCACACGATATGCATGCAAATGGTGCTTTTGGCAGAACGCGCGCGTGGATTTCTACCAAACGACGTGAAAAGCATGCCGATGCTGCTCTTTTTAGCACCCGCACATGGATTTGTGCCAAAACGCGTTTTAAGCATGCGCATGCATCTTTTGGTAGACGCGGACGCAGTTTTCTGCAAAACCACACGATATGCATGCAAATGGTGCTTTTGGCAGAACGCGCGTGTGGATTTCTACCAAACGACGTGAAAAGCATGCCGATGCTGCTCTTTTTAACATCCGCACATGGATTTGTGCCAAAACGCGTTTTAAGCATGCGCATGCATCTTTTGGTAGACGCGGACGCAGTTTTCTGCAAAACCACACGATAGGCATGCAAATGGTGCTTTTGGCAGAACGCACGCGTGGATTTCTACCAAACGACGTGAAAAGCATGCCGATGCTGCTCTTTTTAACATCCGCACATGGATTTGTGCCAAAACGCGTTTTAAGCATGCGCATGCATCTTTTGGTAGACGCGGACGCAGTTTTCTGCAACAAAACCACACGATATGCATGCAAATGGTGCTTTTGGCAGAACGCGCGCGTGGATTTCTACCAAACGACGTGAAAAGCATGCCGATGCTGCTCTTTTTAACATCCGCACATGGATTTGTGCCAAAGCGCGTTTTAAGCATGCGCATGCATCTTTTGGTAGACGCGGACGCAGTTTTCTGCAAAACCACACGATAGGCATGCAAATGGTGCTTTTGGCAGAACGCGCGCGTGGATTTCTACCAAACGACGTGAAAAGCATGCCGATGCTGCTCTTTTTAGCACCCGCACATGGATTTGTGCCAAAACGCGTTTTAAGCATGCGCATGCATCTTTTGGTAGACGCGGACGCAGTTTTCTGCAAAACCACACGATATGCATGCAAATGGTGCTTTTGGCAGAACGCGCGCGTGGATTTCTATCAAACGACGTGAAAAGCATGCCGATGCTGCTCTTTTTAGCACCCGCACATGGATTTGTGCCAAAACGCGTTTTAAGCATGCGCATGCATCTTTTGGTAGACGCGGACGCAGTTTTCTGCAAAACCACACGATATGCATGCAAATGGTGCTTTTGGCAGAACGCGCGCGTGGATTTCTACCAAACGACGTGAAAAGCATGCCGATGCTGCTCTTTTTAACATCCGCACATGGATTTGTGCCAAAGCGCGTTTTAAGCATGCGCATGCATCTTTTGGTAGACGCGGACGCAGTTTTCTGCAAAACCACACGATATGCATGCAAATGGTGCTTTTGGCAGAACGCGCGTGTGGATTTCTACCAAACGACGTGAAAAGCATGCCGATGCTGCTCTTTTTAACATCCGCACAAGGATTTGTGCCAAAACGCGTTTTTAGCATGCACATGCATCTTTTGGTAGACGCGGACGCAGTTTTCTGCAAAACCACACGATATGCATGCAAATGGTGCTTTTCGCAGAACGCGCGTGTGGATTTCTACCAAACGACGTGAAAAGCATGCCGATGCTGCTCTTTTTAACATCCGCACATGGATTTGTGCCAAAGCGCGTTTTAAGCATGCGCATGCATCTTTTGGTAGACGCGGACGCAGTTTTCTGCAAAACCACACGATATGCATGCAAATGGTGCTTTTGGCAGAACGCGCGTGTGGATTTCTACCAAACGACGTGAAAAGCATGCCGATGCTGCTCTTTTTAACATCCGCACATGGATTTGTGCCAAAACGCGTTTTTAGCATGCACATGCATCTTTTGGTAGACGCGGACGCAGTTTTCTGCAAAACCACACGATATGCATGCAAATGGTGCTTTTGGCAGAACGCGCGTGTGGAATTCTACCAAACGACGTGAAAAGCATGCCGATGCTGCTCTTTTTAGCACCCGCACATGGATTTGTGCCAAAACGCGTTTTAAGCATGCGCATGCATCTTTTGGTAGATGCGGACGCAGTTTTCTGCAAAACCACACGATATGCATGCAAATGGTGGTTTTGGCAGAACGCGCGCGTGGATTTCTACCAAACGACGTGAAAAGCATGCCGATGCTGCTCTTTTTAACATCCGCACATGGATTTGTGCCAAAACGCGTTTTAAGCATGCGCATGCATCTTTTGGTAGACGCGGACGCAGTTTTCTGCAAAACCACACGATATGCATGCAAATGGTGCTTTTGGCAGAACGCGCGTGTGGATTTCTACCAAACGACGTGAAAAGCATGCCGATGCTGCTCTTTTTAGCACCCGCACATGGATTTGTGCCAAAACGCGTTTTAAGCATGCGCATGCATCTTTTGGTAGACGCGGACGCAGTTTTCTGCAAAACCACACGATATGCATGCAAATGGTGCTTTTGGCAGAACGCGCGCGTGGATTTCTACCAAACGACGTGAAAAGCATGCCGATGCTGCTCTTTTTAACATCCGCACATGGATTTGTGCCAAAACGCGTTTTTAGCATGCACATGCATCTTTTGGTAGACGCGGACGCAGTTTTCTGCAAAACCACACGATATGCATGCAAATGGTGCTTTTGGCAGAACGCGCGTGTGGATTTCTACCAAACGACGTGAAAAGCATGCCGATGCTGCTCTTTTTAGCACCCGCACATGGATTTGTGCCAAAACGCGTTTTAAGCATGCGCATGCATCTTTTGGTAGACGCGGACGCAGTTTTCTGCAAAACCACACGATATGCATGCAAATGGTGCTTTTGGCAGAACGCGCGTGTGGATTTCTACCAAACGACGTGAAAAGCATGCCGATGCTGCTCTTTTTAACATCCGCACATGGATTTGTGCCAAAGCGCGTTTTAAGCATGCGCATGCATCTTTTGGTAGACGCGGACGCAGTTTTCTGCAAAACCACACGATAGGCATGCAAATGGTGCTTTTGGCAGAACGCGCGCGTGGATTTCTACCAAACGACGTGAAAAGCATGCCGATGCTGCTCTTTTTAACATCCGCACATGGATTTGTGCCAAAACGCGTTTTAAGCATGCGCATGCATCTTTTGGTAGACGCGGACGCAGTTTTCTGCAAAACCACACGATAGGCATGCAAATGGTGCTTTTGGCAGAACGCACGCGTGGATTTCTACCAAACGACGTGAAAAGCATGCCGATGCTGCTCTTTTTAACATCCGCACATGGATTTGTGCCAAAACGCGTTTTAAGCATGCGCATGCATCTTTTGGTAGACGCGGACGCAGGTTTCTGCAAAACCACACGATATGCATGCAAATGGTGCTTTTGGCAGAACGCGCGCGTGGATTTCTACCAAACGACGTGAAAAGCATGCCGATGCTGCTCTTTTTAACATCCGCACATGGATTTGTGCCAAAGCGCGTTTTAAGCATGCGCATGCATCTTTTGGTAGACGCGGACGCAGTTTTCTGCAAAACCACACGATAGGCATGCAAATGGTGCTTTTGGCAGAACGCGCGCGTGGATTTCTACCAAACGACGTGAAAAGCATGCCAATGCTGCTCTTTTTAGCACCCGCACATGGATTTGTGCCAAAACGCGTTTTAAGCATGCGCATGCATCTTTTGGTAGACGCGGACGCAGTTTTCTGCAAAACCACACGATATGCATGCAAATGGTGCTTTTGGCAGAACGCGCGCGTGGATTTCTACCAAACGACGTGAAAAGCATGCCGATGCTGCTCTTTTTAGCTCCCGCACATGGATTTGTGCCAAAACGCGTTTTAAGCATGCGCATGCATCTTTTGGTAGACGCGGACGCAGTTTTCTGCAAAACCACACGATATGCATGCAAATGGTGCTTTTGGCAGAACGCGCGCGTGGATTTCTACCAAACGACGTGAAAAGCATGCCGATGCTGCTCTTTTTAACATCCGCACATGGATTTGTGCCAAAGCGCGTTTTAAGCATGCGCATGCATCTTTTGGTAGACGCGGACGCAGTTTTCTGCAAAACCACACGATATGCATGCAAATGGTGCTTTTGGCAGAACGCGCGTGTGGATTTCTACCAAACGACGTGAAAAGCATGCCGATGCTGCTCTTTTTAACATCCGCACATGGATTTGTGCCAAAACGCGTTTTTAGCATGCACATGCATCTTTTGGTAGACGCGGACGCAGTTTTCTGCAAAACCACACGATATGCATGCAAATGGTGCTTTTCGCAGAACGCGCGTGTGGATTTCTACCAAACGACGTGAAAAGCATGCCGATGCTGCTCTTTTTAACATCCGCACATGGATTTGTGCCAAAGCGCGTTTTAAGCATGCGCATGCATCTTTTGGTAGACGCGGACGCAGTTTTCTGCAAAACCACACGATATGCATGCAAATGGTGCTTTTGGCAGAACGCGCGTGTGGATTTCTACCAAACGACGTGAAAAGCATGCCGATGCTGCTCTTTTTAACATCCGCACATGGATTTGTGCCAAAACGCGTTTTTAGCATGCACATGCATCTTTTGGTAGACGCGGACGCAGTTTTCTGCAAAACCACACGATATGCATGCAAATGGTGCTTTTGGCAGAACGCGCGTGTGGATTTCTACCAAACGACGTGAAAAGCATGCCGATGCTGCTCTTTTTAGCACCCGCACATGGATTTGTGCCAAAACGCGTTTTAAGCATGCGCATGCATCTTTTGGTAGATGCGGACGCAGTTTTCTGCAAAACCACACGATATGCATGCAAATGGTGCTTTTGGCAGAACGCGCGCGTGGATTTCTACCAAACGACGTGAAAAGCATGCCGATGCTGCTCTTTTTAACATCCGCACATGGATTTGTGCCAAAACGCGTTTTAAGCATGCGCATGCATCTTTTAGTAGACGCGGACGCAGTTTTCTGCAAAACCACACGATATGCATGCAAATGGTGCTTTTGGCAGAACGCGCGCGTGGATTTCTACCAAACGACGTGAAAACATGCCGATGCTGCTCTTTTTAACATCCGCACATGGATTTGTGCCAAAGCGCGTTTTAAGCATGCGCATGCATCTTTTGGTAGACGCGGACGCAGTTTTCTGTAAAACCACACGATATGCATGCAAATGGTGCTTTTGGCAGAACGCGCGCGTGGATTTCTACCAAACGACGTGAAAAGCATGCCGATGCTGCTCTTTTTAACATCCGCACATGGATTTGTGCCAAAGCGCGTTTTAAGCATGCGCATGCATCTTTTGGTAGACGCGGACGCAGTTTTCTGCAAAACCACACGATATGCATGCAAATGGTGCTTTTGGCAGAACGCGCGTGTGGATTTCTACCAAACGACGTGAAAAGCATGCCGATGCTGCTCTTTTTAACATCCGCACATGGATTTGTGCCAAAACGCGTTTTTAGCATGCACATGCATCTTTTGGTAGACGCGGACGCAGTTTTCTGCAAAACCACACGATATGCATGCAAATGGTGCTTTTGGCAGAACGCGCGTGTGGATTTCTACCAAACGACGTGAAAAGCATGCCGATGCTGCTCTTTTTAGCACCCGCACATGGATTTGTGCCAAAACGCGTTTTAAGCATGCGCATGCATCTTTTGGTAGATGCGGACGCAGTTTTCTGCAAAACCACACGATATGCATGCAAATGGTGCTTTTGGCAGAACGCGCGCGTGGATTTCTACCAAACGACGTGAAAAGCATGCCGATGCTGCTCTTTTTAACATCCGCACATGGATTTGTGCCAAAACGCGTTTTAAGCATGCGCATGCATCTTTTAGTAGACGCGGACGCAGTTTTCTGCAAAACCACACGATATGCATGCAAATGGTGCTTTTGGCAGAACGCGCGCGTGGATTTCTACCAAACGACGTGAAAAGCATGCCGATGCTGCTCTTTTTAACATCCGCACATGGATTTGTGCCAAAGCGCGTTTTAAGCATGCGCATGCATCTTTTGGTAGACGCGGACGCAGTTTTCTGTAAAACCACACGATATGCATGCAAATGGTGCTTTTGGCAGAACGCGCGCGTGGATTTCTACCAAACGACGTGAAAAGCATGCCGATGCTGCTCTTTTTAACATCCGCACATGGATTTGTGCCAAAGCGCGTTTTTAGCATGCACATGCATCTTTTGGTAGACGCGGACGCAGTTTTCTGCAAAACCACACGATATGCATGCAAATGGTGCTTTTGGCAGAACGCGCGTGTGGATTTCTACCAAACGACGTGAAAAGCATGCCGATGCTGCTCTTTTTAGCACCCGCACATGGATTTGTGCCAAAACGCGTTTTAAGCATGCGCATGCATCTTTTGGTAGACGCGGACGCAGTTTTCTGCAAAACCACACGATATGCATGCAAATGGTGCTTTTGGCAGAGCGCGCGTGTGGATTTCTACCAAACGACGTGAAAAGCATGCCGATGCTGCTCTTTTTAACATCCGCACATGGATTTGTGCCAAAACGCGTTTTAAGCATGCGCATGCATCTTTTGGTAGACGCGGACGCAGTTTTCTGCAAAACCACACGATAGGCATGCAAATGGTGCTTTTGGCAGAACGCGCGCGTGGATTTCTACCAAACGACGTGAAAAGCATGCCGATGCTGCTCTTTTTAGCACCCGCACATGGATTTGTGCCAAAACGCGTTTTAAGCATGCGCATGCATCTTTTGGTAGACGCGGACGCAGTTTTCTGCAAAACCACACGATATGCATGCAAATGGTGCTTTTGGCAGAACGCGCGCGTGGATTTCTACCAAACGACGTGAAAAGCATGCCGATGCTGCTCTTTTTAACATCCGCACATGGATTTGTGCCAAAACGCGTTTTTAGCATGCACATGCATCTTTTGGTAGACGCGGACGCAGTTTTCTGCAAAACCACACGATATGCATGCAAATGGTGCTTTTGGCAGAACGCGCGTGTGGATTTCTACCAAACGACGTGAAAAGCATGCCGATGCTGCTCTTTTTAGCACCCGCACATGGATTTGTGCCAAAACGCGTTTTAAGCATGCGCATGCATCTTTTGGTAGACGCGGACGCAGTTTTCTGCAAAACCACACGATATGCATGCAAATGGTGCTTTTGGCAGAACGCGCGTGTGGATTTCTACCAAACGACGTGAAAAGCATGCCGATGCTGCTCTTTTTAACATCCGCACATGGATTTGTGCCAAAACGCGTTTTAAGCATGCGCATGCATCTTTTGGTAGACGCGGACGCAGTTTTCTGCAAAACCACACGATAGGCATGCAAATGGTGCTTTTGGCAGAACGCGCGCGTGGATTTCTACCAAACGACGTGAAAAGCATGCCGATGCTGCTCTTTTTAACATCCGCACATGGATTTGTGCCAAAACGCGTTTTAAGCATGCGCATGCATCTTTTGGTAGACGCGGACGCAGTTTTCTGCAAAACCACACGATAGGCATGCAAATGGTGCTTTTGGCAGAACGCACGCGTGGATTTCTACCAAACGACGTGAAAAGCATGCCGATGCTGCTCTTTTTAACATCCGCACATGGATTTGTGCCAAAACGCGTTTTAAGCATGCGCATGCATCTTTTGGTAGACGCGGACGCAGGTTTCTGCAAAACCACACGATATGCATGCAAATGGTGCTTTTGGCAGAACGCGCGCGTGGATTTCTACCAAACGACGTGAAAAGCATGCCGATGCTGCTCTTTTTAACATCCGCACATGGATTTGTGCCAAAGCGCGTTTTAAGCATGCGCATGCATCTTTTGGTAGACGCGGACGCAGTTTTCTGCAAAACCACACGATATGCATGCAAATGGTGCTTTTGGCAGAACGCGCGCGTGGATTTCTACCAAACGACGTGAAAAGCATGCCGATGCTGCTCTTTTTAACATCCGCACATGGATTTGTGCCAAAGCGCGTTTTAAGCATGCGCATGCATCTTTTGGTAGACGCGGACGCAGTTTTCTGCAAAACCACACGATATGCATGCAAATGGTGCTTTTGGCAGAACGCGCGTGTGGATTTCTACCAAACGACGTGAAAAGCATGCCGATGCTGCTCTTTTTAACATCCGCACATGGATTTGTGCCAAAACGCGTTTTTAGCATGCACATGCATCTTTGGTAGACGCGGACGCAGTTTTCTGCAAAACCACACGATATGCATGCAAATGGTGCTTTTCGCAGAACGCGCGTGTGGATTTCTACCAAACGACGTGAAAAGCATGCCGATGCTGCTCTTTTTAACATCCGCACATGGATTTGTGCCAAAGCGCGTTTTAAGCATGCGCATGCATCTTTTGGTAGACGCGGACGCAGTTTTCTGCAAAACCACACGATATGCATGCAAATGGTGCTTTTGGCAGAACGCGCGTGTGGATTTCTACCAAACGACGTGAAAAGCATGCCAATGCTGCTCTTTTTAGCACCCGCACATGGATTTGTGCCAAAACGCGTTTTAAGCATGCGCATGCATCTTTTGGTAGACGCGGACGCAGTTTTCTGCAAAACCACACGATATGCATGCAAATGGTGCTTTTGGCAGAACGCGCGCGTGGATTTCTACCAAACGACGTGAAAAGCATGCCGATGCTGCTCTTTTTAGCTCCCGCACATGGATTTGTGCCAAAACGCGTTTTAAGCATGCGCATGCATCTTTGGTAGACGCGGACGCAGTTTTCTGCAAAACCACACGATATGCATGCAAATGGTGCTTTTGGCAGAACGCGCGCGTGGATTTCTACCAAACGACGTGAAAAGCATGCCGATGCTGCTCTTTTTAACATCCGCACATGGATTTGTGCCAAAACGCGTTTTAAGCATGCGCATGCATCTTTTAGTAGACGCGGACGCAGTTTTCTGCAAAACCACACGATATGCATGCAAATGGTGCTTTTGGCAGAACGCGCGCGTGGATTTTCTACCAAACGACGTGAAAAGCATGCCGATGCTGCTCTTTTTAACATCCGCACATGGATTTGTGCCAAAGGCGCGTTTTAAGCATGCGCATGCATCTTTTGGTAGACGCGGACGCAGTTTTCTGTAAAACCACACGATAATGCATGCAAATGGTGCTTTTGGCAGAACGCGCGCGTGGATTTCTACCAAACGACGTGAAAAGCATGCCGATGCTGCTCTTTTTAACATCCGCACATGGATTTGTGCCAAAGCGCGTTTTTAGCATGCACATGCATCTTTTGGTAGACGCGGACGCAGTTTTCTGCAAAACCACACGATATGCATGCAAATGGTGCTTTTGGCAGAACGCGCGCGTGGATTTCTACCAAACGACGTGAAAAGCATGCCGATGCTGCTCTTTTTAACATCCGCACATGGATTTGTGCCAAAGCGCGTTTTAAGCATGCGCATGCATCTTTTGGTAGACGCGGACGCAGTTTTCTGCAAAAACCACACGATATGCATGCAAATGGTGCTTTTGGCAGAACGCGCGTGTGGATTTCTACCAAACGACGTGAAAAAGCATGCCGATGCTGCTCTTTTTAACATCCGCACATGGATTTGTGCCAAAACGCGTTTTTAGCATGCACATGCATCTTTTGGTAGACGCGGACGCAGTTTTTCTGCAAAACCACACGATATGCATGCAAATGGTGCTTTTCGCAGAACGCGCGTGTGGATTTCTACCAAACGACGTGAAAAGCATGCCGATGCTGCTCTTTTTAACATCCGCACATGGATTTGTGCCAAAGCGCGTTTTAAGCATGCGCATGCATCTTTTGGTAGACGCGGACGCAGTTTTCTGCAAAACCACACGATATGCATGCAAATGGTGCTTTTGGCAGAACGCGCGTGTGGATTTCTACCAAACGACGTGAAAAGCATGCCAATGCTGCTCTTTTTAGCACCCGCACATGGATTTGTGCCAAAACGCGTTTTAAGCATGCGCATGCATCTTTTGGTAGACGCGGACGCAGTTTTCTGCAAAACCACACGATATGCATGCAAATGGTGCTTTTGGCAGAACGCGCGCGTGGATTTCTACCAAACGACGTGAAAAGCATGCCGATGCTGCTCTTTTTAGCTCCCGCACATGGATTTGTGCCAAAACGCGTTTTTAAGCATGCGCATGCATCTTTTGGTAGACGCGGACGCAGTTTTCTGCAAAACCACACGATATGCATGCAAATGGTGCTTTTGGCAGAACGCGCGCGTGGATTTCTACCAAACGACGTGAAAAGCATGCCGATGCTGCTCTTTTTAACATCCGCACATGGATTTGTGCCAAAAACGCGTTTTAAGCATGCGCATGCATCTTTTAGTAGACGCGGACGCAGTTTTCTGCAAAACCACACGATATGCATGCAAATGGTGCTTTTGGCAGAACGCGCGCGTGGATTTCTACCAAACGACGTGAAAAGCATGCCGATGCTGCTCTTTTTAACATCCGCACATGGATTTGTGCCAAAGCGCGTTTTAAGCATGCGCATGCATCTTTTGGTAGACGCGGACGCAGTTTTCTGTAAAACCACACGATATGCATGCAAATGGTGCTTTTGGCAGAACGCGCGCGTGGATTTCTACCAAACGACGTGAAAAGCATGCCGATGCTGCTCTTTTTAACATCCGCACATGGATTTGTGCCAAAGCGCGTTTTTAGCATGCACATGCATCTTTTGGTAGACGCGGACGCAGTTTTCTGCAAAACCACACGATATGCATGCAAATGGTGCTTTTGGCAGAACGCGCGTGTGGATTTCTACCAAACGACGTGAAAAAGCATGCCGATGCTGCTCTTTTTAGCACCCGCACATGGATTTGTGCCAAAACGCGTTTTAAGCATGCGCATGCATCTTTTGGTAGACGCGGACGCAGTTTTCTGCAAAAACCACACGATATGCATGCAAATGGTGCTTTTGGCAGAGCGCGCGTGTGGATTTCTACCAAAACGACGTGAAAAGCATGCCGATGCTGCTCTTTTTAACATCCGCACATGGATTTGTGCCAAAACGCGTTTTAAGCATGCGCATGCATCTTTTGGTAGACGCGGACGCAGTTTTCTGCAAAACCACACGATAGGCATGCAAATGGTGCTTTTGGCAGAACGCGCGCGTGGATTTCTACCAAACGACGTGAAAAGCATGCCGATGCTGCTCTTTTTAACATCCGCACATGGATTTGTGCCAAAAACGCGTTTTAAGCATGCGCATGCATCTTTTGGTAGACGCGGACGCAGTTTTCTGCAAAACCACACGATAGGCATGCAAATGGTGCTTTTGGCAGAACGCGCGCGTGGATTTCTACCAAACGACGTGAAAAGCATGCCGATGCTGCTCTTTTTAACATCCGCACATGGATTTGTGCCAAAACGCGTTTTAAGCATGCGCATGCATCTTTTTGGTAGACGCGGACGCAGTTTTCTGCAAAACCACACGATAGGCATGCAAATGGTGCTTTTGGCAGAACGCGCGCGTGGATTTCTACCAAACGACGTGAAAAGCATGCCGATGCTGCTCTTTTTAGCACCCGCACATGGATTTGTGCCAAAACGCGTTTTAAGCATGCGCATGCATCTTTTGGTAGATGCGGACGCAGTTTTCTGCAAAACCACACGATATGCATGCAAATGGTGGTTTTGGCAGAACGCGCGCGTGGATTTCTACCAAACGACGTGAAAAGCATGCCGATGCTGCTCTTTTTAACATCCGCACATGGATTTGTGCCAAAACGCGTTTTAAGCATGCGCATGCATCTTTTGGTAGACGCGGACGCAGTTTTCTGCAAAACCACACGATATGCATGCAAATGGTGCTTTTGGCAGAACGCGCGCGTGGATTTCTACCAAACGACGTGAAAAGCATGCCGATGCTGCTCTTTTTAACATCCGCACATGGATTTGTGCCAAAACGCGTTTTTAGCATGCACATGCATCTTTTGGTAGACGCGGACGCAGTTTTCTGCAAAACCACACGATATGCATGCAAATGGTGCTTTTGGCAGAACGCGCCTGTGGATTTCTACCAAACGACGTGAAAAGCATGCCGATGCTGCTCTTTTTAGCGCCCGCACATGGATTTGTGCCAAAACGCGTTTTAAGCATGCGCATGCATCTTTTGGTAGACGCGGACGCAGTTTTCTGCAAAACCACACGATATGCATGCAAATGGTGCTTTTGGCAGAACGCGCGTGTGGATTTCTACCAAACGACGTGAAAAGCATGCCGATGCTGCTCTTTTTAACATCCGCACATGGATTTGTGCCAAAACGCGTTTTAAGCATGCGCATGCATCTTTTGGTAGACGCGGACGCAGTTTTCTGCAAAACCACACGATAGGCATGCAAATGGTGCTTTTGGCAGAACGCGCGCGTGGATTTCTACCAAACGACGTGAAAAGCATGCCGATGCTGCTCTTTTTAACATCCGCACATGGATTTGTGCCAAAACGCGTTTTTAGCATGCACATGCATCTTTTGGTAGACGCGGACGCAGTTTTCTGCAAAACCACACGATATGCATGCAAATGGTGCTTTTGGCAGAACGCGCGTGTGGATTTCTACCAAACGACGTGAAAAGCATGCCGATGCTGCTCTTTTTAACATCCGCACATGGATTTGTGCCAAAACGCGTTTTTAGCATGCACATGCATCTTTTGGTAGACGCGGACGCAGTTTTCTGCAAAACCACACGATATGCATGCAAATGGTGCTTTTGGCAGAACGCGCGTGTGGATTTCTACCAAACGACGTGAAAAGCATGCCGATGCTGCTCTTTTTAGCACCCGCACATGGATTTGTGCCAAAACGCGTTTTAAGCATGCGCATGCATCTTTTGGTAGATGCGGACGCAGTTTTCTGCAAAACCACACGATATGCATGCAAATGGTGGTTTTGGCAGAACGCGCGCGTGGATTTCTACCAAACGACGTGAAAAGCATGCCGATGCTGCTCTTTTTAACATCCGCACATGGATTTGTGCCAAAACGCGTTTTAAGCATGCGCATGCATCTTTTGGTAGACGCGGACGCAGTTTTCTGCAAAACCACACGATATGCATGCAAATGGTGCTTTTGGCAGAACACGCGTGTGGATTTCTACCAAACGACGTGAAAAGCATGCCGATGCTGCTCTTTTTAGCACCCGCACATGGATTTGTGCCAAAACGCGTTTTAAGCATGCGCATGCATCTTTTGGTAGACGCGGACGCAGTTTTCTGCAAAACCACACGATATGCATGCAAATGGTGCTTTTGGCAGAACGCGCGTGTGGATTTCTACCAAACGACGTGAAAAGCATGCCGATGCTGCTCTTTTTAACATCCGCACATGGATTTGTGCCAAAACGCGTTTTAAGCATGCGCATGCATCTTTTGGTAGACGCGGACGCAGTTTTCTGCGAAACCACACGATAGGCATGCAAATGGTACTTTTGGCAGAACGCGCGCGTGGATTTCTACCAAACGACGTGAAAAGCATGCCGATGCTGCTCTTTTTAACATCCGCACATGGATTTGTGCCAAAACGCGTTTTAAGCATGCGCATGCATCTTTTGGTAGACGCGGACGCAGTTTTCTGCAAAACCACACGATAGGCATGCAAATGGTGCTTTTGGCAGAACGCACGCGTGGATTTCTACCAAACGACGTGAAAAGCATGCCGATGCTGCTCTTTTTAACATCCGCACATGGATTTGTGCAAAAACGCGTTTTAAGCATGCGCATGCATCTTTTGGTAGACGCGGACGCAGTTTTCTGCAAAACCACACGATATGCATGCAAATGGTGCTTTTGGCAGAACGCGCGCGTGGATTTCTTCCAAACGACGTGAAAAGCATGCCGATGCTGCTCTTTTTAACATCCGCACATGGATTTGTGCCAAAGCGCGTTTTAAGCATGCGCATGCATCTTTTGGTAGACGCGGACGCAGTTTTCTGCAAAACCACACGATATGCATGCAAATGGTGCTTTTGGCAGAACGCGCGTGTGGATTTCTACCAAACGACGTGAAAAGCATGCCGATGCTGCTCTTTTTAACATCCGCACATGGATTTGTGCCAAAGCGCGTTTTAAGCATGCGCATGCATCTTTTGGTAGACGCGGACGCAGTTTTCTGCAAAACCACACGATATGCATGCAAATGGTGCTTTTGGCAGAACGCGCGTGTGGATTTCTACCAAACGACGTGAAAAGCATGCCGATGCTGCTCTTTTTAACATCCGCACATGGATTTGTGCCAAAACGCGTTTTTAGCATGCACATGCATCTTTTGGTAGACGCGGACGCAGTTTTCTGCAAAACCACACGATATGCATGCAAATGGTGCTTTTGGCAGAACGCGCGTGTGGATTTCTACCAAACGACGTGAAAAGCATGCCGATGCTGCTCTTTTTAGCACCCGCACATGGATTTGTGCCAAAACGCGTTTTAAGCATGCGCATGCATCTTTTGGTAGATGCGGACGCAGTTTTCTGCAAAACCACACGATATGCATGCAAATGGTGGTTTTGGCAGAACGCGCGCGTGGATTTCTACCAAACGACGTGAAAAGCATGCCGATGCTTCTCTTTTTAACATCCGCACATGGATTTGTGCCAAAACACGTTTTAAGCATGCGCATGCATCTTTTGGTAGACGCGGACGCAGTTTTCTGCAAAACCACACGATATGCATGCAAATGGTGCTTTTGGCAGAACGCGCGTGTGGATTTCTACCAAACGACGTGAAAAGCATGCCGATGCTGCTCTTTTTAGCACCCGCACATGGATTTGTGCCAAAACGCGTTTTAAGCATGCGCATGCATCTTTTGGTAGACGCCGACGCAGTTTTCTGCAAAACCACACGATATGCATGCAAATGGTGCTTTTGGCAGAACGCGCGTGTGGATTTCTACCAAACGACGTGAAAAGCATGCCGATGCTGCTCTTTTTAGCACCCGCACATGGATTTGTGCCAAAACGCGTTTTAAGCATGCGCATGCATCTTTTGGTAGACGCGGACGCAGTTTTCTGCAAAACCACACGATATGCATGCAAATGGTGCTTTGGCAGAACGCGCGTGTGGATTTCTACCAAACGACGTGAAAAGCATGCCGATGCTGCTCTTTTTAACATCCGCACATGGATTTGTGCCAAAACGCGTTTTAAGCATGCGCATGCATCTTTTGGTAGACGCGGACGCAGTTTTCTGCAAAACCACACGATAGGCAGGCAAATGGTGCTTTTGGCAGAACGCGCGCGTGGATTTCTACCAAACGACGTGAAAAGCATGCCGATGCTGCTCTTTTTAACATCCGCACATGGATTTGTGCCAAAACGCGTTTTAAGCATGCGCATGCATCTTTTGGTAGACGCGGACGCAGTTTTCAGCAAAACCACACGATATGCATGCAAATGGTGCTTTTGGCAGAACGCGCGCGTGGATTTCTACCAAACGACGTGAAAAGCATGCCGATGCTGCTCTTTTTAACATCCGCACATGGATTTGTGCCAAAGCGCGTTTTAAGCATGCGCATGCATCTTTTGGTAGACGCGGACGCAGTTTTCTGCAAAACCACACGATAGGCATGCAAATGGTGCTTTTGGCAGAACGCGCGCGTGGATTTCTACCAAACGACGTGAAAAGCATGCCGATGCTGCTCTTTTTAGCACCCGCACATGGATTTGTGCCAAAACGCGTTTTAAGCATGCGCATGCATCTTTTGGTAGACGCGGACGCAGTTTTCTGCAAAACCACACGATATGCATGCAAATGGTGCTTTTGGCAGAACGCGCGTGTGGATTTCTACCAAACGACGTGAAAAGCATGCCGATGCTGCTCTTTTTAACATCCGCACATGGATTTGTGCCAAAACGCGTTTTTAGCATGCACATGCATCTTTTGGTAGACGCGGACGCAGTTTTCTGCAAAACCACACGATATGCATGCAAATAGTGCTTTTGGCAGAACGCGCGTGTGGATTTCTACCAAACGACGTGAAAAGCATGCCGATGCTGCTCTTTTTAGCACCCGCACATGGATTTGTGCCAAAACGCGTTTTAAGCATGCGCATGCATCTTTTGGTAGACGCGGACGCAGTTTTCTGCAATACCACACGATATGCATGCAAATGGTGCTTTTGGCAGAACGCGCGTGTGGATTTCTACCAAACGACGTGAAAAGCATGCCGATGCTGCTCTTTTTAACATCCGCACATGGATTTGTGCCAAAACGCGTTTTAAGCATGCGCATGCATCTTTTGGTAGACGCGGACGCAGTTTTCTGCAAAACAACACGATAGGCATGCAAATGGTGCTTTTGGCAGAACGCACGCGTGGATTTCTACCAAACGACGTGAAAAGCATGCCGATGCTGCTCTTTTTAACATCCGCACATGGATTTGTGCCAAAACGCGTTTTAAGCATGCGCATGCATCTTTTCGTAGACGCGGACGCAGTTTTCTGCAAAACCACACGATATGCATGCAAATGGTGCTTTTGGCAGAACGCGCGCGTGGATTTCTACCAAACGACGTGAAAAGCATGCCGATGCTGCTCTTTTTACCATCCGCACATGGATTTGTGCCAAAGCGCGTTTTAAGCATGCGCATGCATCTTTTGGTAGACGCGGACGCAGTTTTCTGCAAAACCACACGATAGGCATGCAAATGGTGCTTTTGGCAGAACGCGTGCGTGGATT